>NW_006399788.1:799383-809775 GCF_000299155.1 Elephantulus edwardii | reverse complement strand
ATGGCAAAGGACACACTGACAAAGAAGATTAATCAGAACTGGCTTTGACAAGCACTGTGGCATTTGGACAAGAACAAACTGGGAGGAGGGTAGAGAGAATGGTGCAGCGGTGAATGAATGGAAACCCAAAATCTCTGTAAATGTTTATGAAAATTAATAAAATATAGAAAAAAAAAAGAAATCAAGGTTGTATCATCTGCATAATGCAGGTTGGTAATGAGTCTTCTTCCTATCCTGATGCCACATTCTTCTTCACAGAGTCCAGCTTCTTAAATGATCTGTTTCACATTTATTAAAGTTTTTTATATTAAAGAATTTTATATATAAGTTTGCTCTCATAACTTGTACTTAACAAGTCTAAGATTCATTCAAATTAGTATTTTCGTTTCTTCCTTTTAATCACATGACAACATCCAGTTGTTATTGCTGTGTACCATAGAACTGGCACCAACACAAACTGAATCTCTGGAGGGTTTTCAAAGGCAGGTAATGGCAAGGGAGGAGATCGCCCATCCTTCTCTCATAGAGCTGCTGGTGGCCTCGAAATGTGTGCCTTCGGGATTGCAGCATAGCTTCTTGCCACTAGGCCACCATAGCTCTAGAATTCCACTAATGGATTTAATTGTTTGAATAGTTATTCCCTCAATTAGAAAAAAAAAAGAAACACAAACATGCCTCTTAATGATTATTTGTAAGAATTGTTTTATAGTATATTATCTAGATGCAGAATCTGCACATTTTAAAAATGATATTTTTTCTATTGTTGTCTAGTGCTAAAGAATCTAAAATTTGTCATGACCCCCTGAAAAGGATGGAAGCCCGATTCTATCTTGCATTATCCTCATGATCTCCATTGTGCTCAAGCTTACTGAAGCAGTGTCTGTGTCAATTAATCTTTTTGAGGGTCATCTGCTTTTTTTCTGACACTTCACCTTTCCCATTATTTCTTTTATCCAAGGACTGGTCCCTCCTGACAACTTGCCCAAAGTATGTGAGATAAAGTTTCACTATCCTTGCCTCTAAGGATAATTGCTGTATTCTGGTAGTATATGGAATATTGACTGTTTTTCACCAAAAACACAATTAAAGGCATCATTTCTTCTTCTGTCATCATTATTCACTGTTCAACTTTCAGATGCATAAAAAGCAATTCAAAATACTATGGCTTAGATCAGATGCACCTTAATCATTAAACAGACATCACTTTAAAGAGTTTCCTTTAAAAAATATTTTCTCAATACAATTTTTCCCCTTTTTGACTGCTGCTACAATGGATGTTGATTGTTAATCCAAGTAAAATAAAATCTTTGACAACTTCAATCTGTTCTCCCTTTATTACTGGCCCAATGGTAAAGATACTTGGTTTCTTGATATAATGCAATCCACATCAAATGTTGTTGTCTTTGATTTGATGCTGGAGTGCTAAGAATCTTCACATTTTGCAAGGTATGTCATCTGTATAATGCAAGTTGTTGATGAGTCTCTAATGCTGATGGCACATCCTTCACATAGTCTAGAATCTTAAATTATTTGCTTAGCATACAGACTGAATAAGCATGAAGAAAGTTCACAACACTAACCTTTCAGCCTTTCCACTGGAAGTTTGAAAATTCCCATTGTTCTGTATCCTCCATAAAATTTAGTTTATCATAGTTTTGCTAACTTCATGAGCATAAAGTGAGATGACAGAGTAATATCAAGTTGAATCTGAGCAGAAGTAATTTTTTTCCAAATGTATATTTATTTTTTTTAAATATACTGTTTTGAGACTTGGTTGTTGAAATACTGGACCCATTTTTTGGGGGAGTTGTCTATTTAAAATTGATTTGTAAATTACTCATACTACATTTTAAGAAAATGAGATTTTTTTGTAGATAATAAAATCCATAAAGTGTGTCTTATATGATTTTACATAATTTGAAAAAATAAACTAGAAGAAAATATTTGTAGTTCTGCTTTTTGGCTTGGTTTAAGTCTCAGATCGTTGTTTCTTACATAAACTCTAGGATTTTAGATCTTGAATATTTAAGAATGTTTAATTTTTGGGAAAAATAAATTTCTACTTGTTTTTAATAAGCAAAACAATATAAACAGCATATCACATTTATAACTTTCCTCCTAATAAGAAAGTATATTATTCTATTACATATTTTACTGGGGTTTATATATTGTTATTGAACTATGTTTTAAAAGTCAGCTTCTCTAAGTAGGATTGTTAGTCATTTTTATAGTTTCATAAAAATAACTTAAGAAATGCTGTAGGTCAACATGCAGTGCCTTACCGTTGTTCTGCCACTGTCTTCTTAAAGCAAGATTCAAGGAAATAACCTCAAAGTAAAAAGCTATTTTCCATCACATCTTCCTTATTCTGTTCATTTTGATCAGCTAAATTAAATTGGTACCTAGTAGCTCCTATAGGCATAAAGAGGTCAAGCAAATGAGTATAATGCAAGAATTCTATGGAAATATAATGGAAGAATTCTATAGAAAAAATGCGCAGAATTTCCTGACACAAATTTATGGCAAAAACAGCCAGCGAGGCAGCTGCCTTGGAGACAGGTGGCATTCTTGGATCAGGACAAATAAATTCGCAATAGACATGATGAAGAATGTCAAAGTGAGGATCCTGCTGTTTTGCTCCTTTTTGTCTTTGCTCTTACAATTCTTTAGAAGGAACATGCTATTCTTAGGAGATGGGAGTAATGAAAGGAATTTCAGAGAAGAACATCTGACAACATTTAAAGAAAGAAAGGAAACAAAGGTTGGGAATAACACACATTTGATAAAATGTTTTTAATCAAGGAAGTGGCAATTTTCAAAGAGGAATTAAAACATCAGATGCAAAAAACAATAGTGGTTGTATCTCAATCAATACATGTATGCTGGATAAACCTTTGATAATGTATACCATTTTAAGAGCCAAGGGTACTTCCAGTGAAAATATAATTAACCCTCCCCCCACTTACATAATACTTTAAGTTGGAGGAAGACATCTTAATTTCCTTTAAACTACCAAATCTTAATTTTTCTCAAGGAAGAAAATTTATCTAAGTGACAAGGTCCTGAGAACAAGTATCTTGGATGATGGAGGTTTCAAAAGGTAACAATGGTGAGTTAGAAACCCACCCTCCTGTGCTGACAGAGCCTGCTGGTTCAGCCACAGCCAGTGTCCACAAGTCAGAACGGCAAACTCTTAACCCAAAAATGGAACACGGGAAGACAGAAAAGTAGAAATCTGAGACAAAGAACAATGAAAGAGTAAGACCTAGAGAGAGGGATAGCAGAACAGCAGGGAGAGAGCTTATGTATCCCTCCAGCCACAGATCTCACCAGGGTCAGGCACTGTGCTGAGTTCTGGAAATAGGAACATGGAAAAGCCTTGGTCTCTCTCCCAAATCTCTCCTTTTAAACTGTGGAATATTGAAAGCTGAGAATTCTTGGACAAAAGGGGATCTAGTCATCACTCCCAACCTAGTCATTTCAAGGGAATAGAGATTAAAAAAAAAAAAAATTAGACAGCTCTAAGTGACGTCAGGATGGAATAGGGCAGCAACCCTGTTTTCTCAGCTCTAGTCATAAACTGGCATTTGAAAAAACCTGTCAAGATCAAAGGATTATGAGAGAAAAAAAGCTTCAAAACATTCTTTCTTAGTGCATCAGTGCTGAACTCAGCTTTCAAAGCTCTTTTTAAAAGTGGCTCCATCTGTCTTGATGTCCCTTCCATAGCTTTCAGATGTGGGCATTAGGTGGGACTGATCTCGTTACTTACCCCAAGTTCTGATCAAACCCAATGTTACCCCAGATCTCTCAGTATCTTCCTCTGCTGTTAACAGCGCACCAGTGTCCATGGCACACAGCTATTCTAAAATGTTTTCTGTCCTGTGTGTGAATTTTACTTTCTTTACTAGATAGCAAGCATTATGAAGACAGAAAAATGTCTCAGTCCTCACCCCCTCTCACATAAGCCACTACTTGGCATGGTGCTGAGCAGTGAGGACAGTGAGGCACAGTCTGTGGCTTATAAACATTATCCACTGAAAGAGAGGAATCAAAAAAGCTAGGTGCTCAGTGATCTAGATTTTTTAAAAAGATAAAATTACTCCATAGCAGAGAATTTGGCTTTTTGTTGTCTTTTATGTTGAGGGTTTTGGGTGGTGGTTTTCTTTTCTCTCTCTTTTTTTT
Source organism: Elephantulus edwardii (assembly GCF_000299155.1). Taxonomy (NCBI): domain Eukaryota; kingdom Metazoa; phylum Chordata; class Mammalia; order Macroscelidea; family Macroscelididae; genus Elephantulus; species Elephantulus edwardii. The sequence continues at coordinate 805,593 of NW_006399788.1, read as the reverse complement.
ATGAGTTTGTGACTGCAAGTGTGAAATACAGTGGACAGTTGAACAGTGTGATTCTGGTTAGTGAGGGCAGAGACTGCAAGAGTGAGTTTCTCTTGTGAAATCACAAGGCTCCTAATGTCTGACCCTCATCTGTCCCTTAGCACTACTGCTTTTTGGGTCAAGTCATGAGACCAAGTGTGGGGAGTGGATTGCTTCCATGTGAGAAGAGGACAGGGCTTCCTCTATTTCAGATCTTGTGTCTCTCACAGGGCCTTGGCCTCAGTATGTCACAGCCTTTAGGACTCAATTTACTGAGTGAAACTTTTCGAAGAGATGGACTGGAACCAAAGGAGGGAGTCGGATTAGCTGTTCCAAGCAGGTATTATTAGGTACAGCATTAGGTATGGCTCTTCAGAAAGGGAAACATCCATGGGAGGTGGTTGTTGATTTCAGCTTCTGTGTTGATTCTGTCTCACGGGACACCATGTGTGCTGGGAGGAAAGGAGCTTCACTGAGTCTGTGAGGCTGTGCTCTTTTGGAAGAAAACTGTCAGGCCTTTCTTCTAAGGCATCTCTGGGTGAGTCTGAACTACCAACCTTCTGGAAAGTAGTTGAGTCTTGCTTAACCAATTATGCCATTGAGGACTACACCTGAGGGAAGCAGAAATCTTTAAAGAGGAGTGTGCGACCTGCCACCATCTGCATGCCCCTCACAAGTTTTGTACATATGCAGTCCTAAGCCCCAGCCTGGACCCGATAGTGTCCAGTTCCTAATATCTAGTCCTGTCTGGACACGTTCATTTTGCTCCAGATGATTCTTGTGAACATTACAGTTTGAAAATGTCTGTTTTGGTGAACAAGAAGAAAGAATATCAACCGTGAAATGACTAGAAATTTCCATCTAGTATATTAATAATGATAATAAAAAGAAAAATAAAATCCCACAATTTCAATTTTCAGTGTAGTGCTCCCATTTCTAACAGAAGGTAGAAGAAAAGTGCTCTGGCCAAACTGCCTTAAAAACAATCAAAGGAGGTTAACACCCACACAGAAGAATTGTTCAGAAAGAGGCCCGGCACTGACAAGAATCTATTTTAACAATTAAGACTAATATGTTTTGGACAGAAAAGATAAATTAAAAGCCAGAAAATTACAGAGTTTTGTTTTTTTTTTAAAGTGTCTTTTAAAGTACCAAATACTCTTTTAATTGAATGGTGACATTTTTCCCAACATTGCTTAACATTTTGTCAGCAGGGCACTTGTACTGTTAATGCAGTCATTTTATAAATTAAAGTTATCCAAGTGGTTCTGGCACACAGAGGCACCACAGCCAGGTTTTAGGAATATGGAGAAAGAAAAAACGGTAAGTGTGAGAGACTGAAATTACTCTGGTGAAGAGAGTTAAGTGCTCACTTACTAAGAGAAAGGTTGGTGTTTCAAATATACCCACGGGTGCCCTTAAAGTAAGGGTCAGAAATCTCCTGCTGAGTGATCAGGGCCATGAGAAATCTACAGAGGAGCCCTGTGCGCATAATGGGGTGGTCAAAAGGTAGAATCAAATTGACCACAATCAACAACAATTTTAACTGGAGGAGACTAGACTATGACTCCTATGACATCTGGCAATGTCTGCAGATTCAGACAGTGGTAAGGAAGTAATAAGGAGGTAGAGGCAGTGGGGTCCTGAAGAGCTTAAGTGTACATCCACACACACGTTTCCAGGAAGCCTGGCAGATGCAGTCTGAGTCTGGTACCGATACCTTCTCCAGGAGTCTCTCTATGCCCTAGATGGTACCCCACGCACTGGCACCTGGCTGTGTATGAATCAACCCTCTCCTTCATTTCTCTAACCCATCCTTTATCATCTATGCTTGGGTTTACATCCTTCCTCCTAAATTCAACTATTACTCTTATATGTAAAACATCCTTTTCATTCAACTATTAAAATGATGACATAAACTAAGATGACAGCATCAGTGGCAGAAGGAAACTTGAAGGCATTTTAAACGATCCTTTCACTCTCCAGATGGACCACTGAGGTTCACAAAAGATGGATGGAATCTTGTCTTTTGTGCCACTTGGGAATGTTTCCTCTTGGGTACTGCTTTTCTATTTAAAATTTTGAATTTGTTATGGATTACATTAACATATGCATTTTTTTCATTTCGATAGAGAGTTATATTCAAAATGAGGATGTATAAAAAATATATGCATTGTGGGTTTTGTTCTCATTTAAGACATTTGTTTATAACAAGAATCGGTTCACTGAAACAAGTGCTTGCTTGCCTGGCCTAGTCAAAGCACCATGGAGATATACACATTTAATTTCACATGATAGTTACTTTATTGGTTTATAACTGGAACCTAAAAATATAAGCAGTATGTCTTTGAATTAGAAAGAAAACTATAAATTCCATAGTGAGGTAAGGACAAGGAATATCTCTCATGTTACTCTAAGATGAATAAAACTTTTAAGAATGACATGCACGTTAGTGTCTTAATGTCCACTCCCAGATTATAATAGCGACAGTGAGAAATACTCACCAATCGGAAAACTAATGAAATGAACAGAAAACAAATCTGCTGAATGTAGCTTCTAATTGTATATTTTCCCCTCTCCACTTACTTTACTCATGCTGCTGTTTGTTTACATTAACACAAACGTAAAGCAGAGAAATAAATCTGCATAAGTGCTCATACCTAATTGAGTAGAAGGGGAAGTTGGCTGACATACTTTGCAGTCAACCAACTAAATAACCAAATAAAGGCCAAGCCTACCTTTTAGCTTACAATACTATCTTTGAAAAGAAATGCTGTCTGCCTTGTAAATTCACCAGTCTTCTATTTTTTTTTTTTTGTTGTATTATTTTTACATGTACCGTCAACTCAGATCTGACTGGTACAGGAGGAGATTGGCCCCTCCTTCTCCAGCAGAGCACCTGGTGGATTTGAACTGTGTACCTCTGGGATTGCAGTGCAGTGTCTTGCCACTAGGCCACCAGAGCTCCCTCCAGTCTTCTATTTTAAAATATTTTCAGAAGTATATAAATGACAGAAATAGATGCTTTCAGAGTAAGTATTCAATACAGGTTGAATCTCAAAAGCCAAACCTGCTGCTGTCCAGTTGGTTCCGTTTCAAAGTGACCCTCTATCAAGTTTCTGAAGCTGTAAATTATAACATGAATAGACTGTCCACTTTGTCCCTTGAAGCAGTTGGTGGATTCCAACTAATGACCTTTCAGTTAGTCCACTATGTTAGGCATCACAACACCAGGGTTCCTTCTATAACAGGGAGTTGTGTGCTACAGATTCCGGTTTTCAGAGGCAGTAAATCTCATGGGAAGAAATTGCCAAATTTTGTCCTGTGAAGTAGCTGGTGGATTTGAACCACGTGCTTTCAGGATTGCAGTGCAGCTACTTAGTAGTAATTTAAAAATGAAACCAAAGTGTTTTCCCTCCTCCAACCATGCCGCTTCTCTTGTAACTTTTTCTTTATTGGTGGCATGAGTTTCCTATATTCCATTTTCAGCTTCCTTACTACTACCTGTCTTGCTCACGCTAGGCAAAGTTCAACATGGCTTCTGCTCCTGACACTCCACCAAATTCGTGCTCCCCAATGAAAGGTAATTCTATTCTTGCCACTTTACATGGTAGTCGCTGTTCTGGGTTTTTTTCTCTCTTCATAGTTTTACCCGAAATTTTTGCCCTTCTCTTGATAAAACATTCCTCTCCTCTCTTGTTTTAAGCAAATATTTTGAGTGTTAGTGTTTCTAACATGTCTTTCCTGGCTGACTTTAGAGCTCTGAGGACCACAACATTTGGAAGTAGGAGGGAGAAAAAGGATTCAGGAAGAAGCAGCAGAAGAGAAGCCATGACACTAAAAACATAGTAGAAATGGCCCAATGTCAAGATGCACCCCTATTCCTCCACTTCAGCCAATGAATCTATCCATTCTATATCCTTGAATTCTATCTATTTCTTCTTTTTTTTTGTATTTCCCCTTCCCACCATGAATGTTTAACATCCTGGAGATATGTCTGTACAAAGTTAGTATTACTTTTAAACATCACAAATATAATGTAAACTGGTAAAAAATAGAATCACAGAGCTGACTGAGCCCTGAGCAGGTCTTCAGGGTGGACTGGTCAGTCAGGATGGCCTGGTCAGCCCCCCACTCAGCAGCAAGCGAGGTAGAAGGTATGGGGGGACACCTTCAGCACCAGCCCCTCAGAGGTCGGAACACGGATGGTGCTGAGACCCCAGAGTGGGGTAGGGACACAGGGTCTCATCCTTCCCAGGACACCTCCCTCCTCATCAGGGGTACAGTCCTCCAATTGCTACTTGTCCAAGGCATCCTACTTCATGTTGTCTGGCATGGGGGGGGGGGGCTGAGTATAGCTTAGAGACAGGATGCACCAGCGACAAGTACCACAAATACATGCTCATCCTGGTGTCCATCCTGGTCTTTGCAGGGCTCTTCGCCTCCTTGGCCATCTGCCTCTACATCTACCCCATAAACTGGCCCTGGGTCGAGTACTTCAGCTGCATGTGCGAGAAGTATGAGCTGGACGAGGTGCTGCACTGACCTGGGCTCTGGCCATGGTCCTCTGAGCGCTGGTGTCCACCCACCCAAAGACCCCGTGGGCCATGACTGTGAGGAGAGGGCCAACAACGGCCTCTTGGAGTGGTGGAGCCCCCTTCCCCAGGCTGCAGGTCCGGGGCCCAAGCTGGGGACAGTGAGGGCACAACAGGCTCCCTCCCCTTTATCTGGCCTTGAGGCCTCTTCCTGGGGCAGCTGTTCAGAGTCCTAACACTGCTGGCTTCTTCAAGCTTCTCCTTTGCTGGTACGTTCTCCTGCTGTTACTGTGAACATGCCTGTCCCTGTGGTAGCTTCAGACCAGGCTACCTGGGCACTCAGGTTTCCACCCTGTCTCACCACGCCTCCCTGAGTGCTCTCCCTTCCTGTACCCCCTTTTCCCTGCCAGCCTGTGAGCCCTTGTCTGTGTCTATCCATTTTTCCTAAACCTAATAGTTATTATTCCTCAGGATTACTAACTCAATTTAAATCTTCTGCTTTTGAATGCCTCTGACTCATATCTACCTTAAAAGATCCAGAGTGGAAGGGCCCCACGGGCTTTCAGAGGCTGTAAGTCTTTACAGGAGCAGATTGCTGCATCTCTCCAAGGAGCAACTGGTGACTCCTCACCATCAGCTTTCGAGCTAGCATTCAGTGCTTGCTACCCTGCAGTGCCACTGGAGCCATGTCCTTAATTACTAAAGGAGCAGCTAAAACTGGCCTTCCTGCTTCTAGTGTTACCCTCTTCCAATATGTTCTTCTCAGTGGAGTGAAACCAACTTTTAAAACACAAATGGGATTCTATTATTTTCCTGCTTAAACTATATTATAAGGATGTTGGGGAACTGAAGAAACATGTAAAACCCTACACACAATGAAGAGTTTTCCTGATTGGAAACCTGCTAACCTCCACAGAGGAATAGATCTTGGCTTTTCTCCACACTCTGAGCTCAAGCAACAAAAAATTACTTACACATTGTAGTGCACTCTCTCTGCCTTCAATCCTCTGCAGGACCGCCCCACTGTCCTTCCCACGCCTCCCACCTCACCCTCCTCAGCTGGCAAGCTTCACACTAGCCATCACACTTCCTCTTTCACTTCAGAGACCATGTTAGGCCTTTTCCTCTACCTATACATCATCCTGGATGGATCCTTCCATATTTCTAATCAAAGTGAATTACAATTGTTTGGTTATTTGTACAGAAGACTCTTTCAGGAGGAGGCTGTTTCATTTGCTTTTGTACTTTTGCACAGAAGAAACATTTGTTTAAATGAATGTGTCACCGATAAGGAAGATATCAGAGCTGTGTAGAGGGAGAGTTAATATCAGGACTTGGCTGATCATTGCTAGATGATCTATGTGCATTGCTGTATCAATAAGAAATTCAGCTATCAGCTTCCAAAATACAAGAAGTAAACAATGGGAACAGAGGCACTACAGAAAGGTTTAAACTTTTGTGTGCCAACTTATGAACTCCGTCACTTCAGAGATGCTCCAACGTCCTCAGTGAAGATTTTTAAGTAGAAGACAGAAAATTTTGGCTCTGAAGATGTCAATCAGATTATTAGAAGAGAAGCTGAACAGCATTTTGGTATACTTTATCTTGATTAGTTTCATAAATGCCAGTGGCCTGCTCAGCACTGCGCTGTGGGAAA
>NW_006399788.1:797258-799283 GCF_000299155.1 Elephantulus edwardii | reverse complement strand
AACAACAACAACAAATAAAGGGTCTATTTGTATGTTCTTTTCTCTCTTGAGGTAAGCAGTGTTATTAAGAAAGAATTAGTCTCTGACACCTATCAGACAATAATCTGAAAAACTGAAGCTATTTCTGCTTTCCTCTGCTAGAGAAGGCGATCTCAACCCTACTGACCCAAGGTATAATAAAAAAGAAGTTTACCAAATAAACCACAAATCAAACACACAACTGTTGAAGCAATTGCAATTTACAGTAATATTACAGGACAAGGCAGAACTGCTGCGGTGGGCTTCCAAGGCTGTGATCTTTACAGACCAAGGGAGCTCTGGTAACATAGCGGTAAGGCGCTGTGCTGTCAATGCAAAGGCATGCAGTTGGAATCCAGCCGCTCTGTGGAAGAAAGATGGGCAATCTCCTCCTGTGCAATTTATTGCTGCTGAAAAACTCACTGGAGGGTGAGCTATGAGTTGGTCCTCACTCGACGGTACACAAAATCAATCTCCATGGAAAGAAGCCCTTTTGGCATAATGTGTAAGGTGCAAATCAACAACCAAAATGTTGGCAATTTCATTTTACCAATTGGCTTTAGGAAGAAAGATAGTTTTCTCTTGGAAAGAATTACAACTTCCAAAACTCAATGAAGGGCAACTGCAAATCAGATTTGACTTGATGAAGGTAAGTAATCTATATGGAAGCTGATTATCATGCAGATTTCTCTAGAGGAGGACTTTGAAATGCTCTTCTTGCACTTTACAGCAAGTACTCTGCAACACCCGGATCTTCCAGTTAAAATGCACTGAGCAATCTCTGCTTGCACAAATCTCATAGGTATTATGCAATGCGGTTGATCCTACGTCAAAGGCTTAATTCTAGAAGTAGGACTTCATTCTAGGAGTACCTTTTCATCACCTTAGTAATTTAATTCCCTACACTGAGAAATAATAAAATCTAAAACCTTCCAGTAGCATTTGAAAAACTTTCCTGAAACAGAGAAATTAGAATTCTCTTGCATTCTTACAATCTTATGACTACTTACTATTCCAATTTCACCTGCAAATTATCCACATTCTCACTGACCATAAATTTCGCAGGTACATTAAAGAAATGGGTGAAGGAGATAAAGAGGAACTGATTGTATGTGGTGATCTACAACTGTTACATAACATCCATTTTAGAATGTGAAAAATTATTGGACAAAATTAAATGAATAATTATAAAGACCACCAGAAAATGAGTAATTATGGGTATGAAACATTAGCTTAAATAGAACAAAAGATAGCAAGAAATTTTAAGTAACATATTTTAGGGATTTTTACTGTACGTCATGTATCCTAAAAAGTTAAATGAAAAAGAAGAAATTCTAAGGCCACAGCTATTAAAATAGAAAATAACAATAAGCAGTACAGAGAATTGCACATGAGATGAAAATGAAGGAGAGGTAGAAAGACTATCTGTAGTGAATGAATGAGCAATGATGAGATTTGTCTTTAAATATGTATCAACTAACAACAACAAAACAAAATCAACTAACTAGCATAAAAAAAGAAAAACTCCAAAGTACGCTCAGAAAAGAATATCAAAAAATGAAAATAATTTTTGGGTTTTAGAAAGGGGTGACCATCTCTAAATTTAATATTCACACACTGATGATGCTCACACTAAATGAAAATAACTTTCTGGAGCTTTCCCCCATTCAACCTAGAGATTACTCCAGTAGTTTTTATTTCTTTAAAAGCAATTTTCCTCTATTATTTTACTATAACATGTATATCACGCAATAAACTCTGAGAGAGAATATTTTAGTAACAAGGCCAAGAATATAAGCACAAGAAAATAATTCCTTGTTCCAGATATATAAAAAAAATACACTGAATGATATCTAAAATACTTATACATCAAAATGTTTGCTGTTGTTAGGTGCTGTCAAGTTGTAGATGACTCATAGCAACCCTATGAACGAAAGACCTGAACACTTGTATAGCTTTCATCGTTTCTCCACATTCATAGAGTCTCCAGAGGCAAGCTATTTGGAA
>NW_006399788.1:795910-796438 GCF_000299155.1 Elephantulus edwardii | reverse complement strand
GCAATTCGTCTCTTAATTTCCCGGCTGCTGGTACCAAGAGTGCTGACTGTGGAGCCAGGCAAAGTAAAACTGTTAACTTTCTCAATCTCTTCACCATCCATACTGATAATGCTGTCAATTGGCCCAGTGGTGAGGATCTTTGTTTTTTGATGTATGTGTTCATAAAATACAGAGTATTCTATGTAGGTTCTTTTATCTTACGCTGTTGTTGTTAGGTGCCATCAAGTCCTGACAGTGGACTTCCCCAGTGTGATACATGTTTTGATTTCTGATTACAGTGGTTTCTAGGTATTGACTGTGGATATAAGTAAGATGAAATTGCTGACAATGTCAATTCTTTTTTCCATTTATCATAATGTTGCTTATCAGTCTAGTGGAAAAGATTTGTCTTCTTGATGTTGAGATATAATCCATATTGAAAGCTGTAGTCCTTGATCTTCTGAAGCAAATATTTCAAGTCTTCTTCACTTTTAGAAATCAGAAGCTGTGGTATATTCGCACAATGGAATACTATGCTGCATTAAAAAA
>NW_006399788.1:743745-787420 GCF_000299155.1 Elephantulus edwardii | reverse complement strand
CCCGCCCCCGGGGACAGTGTTATATTCCTAGCACCAAATACATCTTGTAGCATGGTAAGTGTTCAATACAATGAATAAATGAATAAAAACTTTCAACGAAGTCAGGAGGGTTGGCTATCTAGTCACTTAAAAAAGTAGTGCTAATGTTAAAAACAAGAATAAGCAAACCTAAAAAAAAAAAAAAAAAGAATAAGCAAACCTAACCAGAGAAATGTGACGAACCAGTAAATTAAGAGTTGGAATTTGGGGGCATCACCCAGATTTAACAACTCAAAGGCCTTATATATCTGGTTCCAAATTCAACAGTTGCTTCACCAGAAAAAACAGGCACTCTCCCCTCGTGCAATTTACAGCCTCAGAAACCTCCTTGAGGGTCAGCATAAACGGGGTGGTAATGAGTTTGAACAAATTAATAAAACTTTTAGAAAAGAAATTCAATGAATATGTCCCATCAACCATGAGTCAACAGCATCTGCTTCCTCCACAAAATCTAAAACCCAACACAGACTCCATTTTACTCCAATGACACAACACATTCATCTCGGGTGGGGTCTTTCTCTGCCCAAAACCACCTCTCCCTGCCAGAATTCCAAAGAACTCGTGGAATGACTCACCTGAGACAATTTTGTTGTAGTGGCAGGCAGAAGTGGACGGCTAAACTTCTTCTGAGAACCAATGGCTGCTGGAAATGGTGGTGCAGAAAAGACAGCTGCAACACAGTTGATTTTGTTTATCCACCCTTGCATTTCCTCTGGACTCCTGAGAAAAACAGACATATTTCTGTTAGGTAATTTTTATATCCTCGTACATGTTGTTGTTAGATGCTGTCAAGCTGAGTATGACTCACAGTGACCCTATGAACAACAGATCTGATCCGTGTCCTATCCTGTGCCGTCCTCATGATTTCTGACACACATGGGCCCATTGCTGCTGTCACTGCATCAATCCATCTCGTTGAGGATCTTCCTCGCATTTGCTGACCCTCCACTTTTTCCAAGCATCCCTTTCCATGGCATCCCTTTCCAAGGAATAACCTCTCCTGACAACAAGTGCAAAGTCTGTGAGACGAAGCTTGGCCCCCTTTGCCTCTAAGGAACATTCTGACTGCACTTTCTCCACAACATATCTGTTTGTTCTTTTGGAAGTCCAGGGATGTTTCTCCAACACCACAGCTGAAAGGCATCAATTCTTCTGCCATCCTTATTCACTGTCCAGCTCTCACATGCATAGCATGTGATTGAAAAGCCCATAGCCTGAATCCAGCACATCTTAGTTTTCAAACTGACATCAGTGCTCCTCAGTATTTTCGAGAGGTCCTTGAAAGTGAACTTACCCAATGTATAAATCTCCTTGGTCTCCTGACTGCTGGTACCAAGGACGTTGATTATGGATCCAAGTGAGATGAAATTTCTGACAATTTTAACCTTTTCTGCAACTATCATAATAATGCTTATTGGAGCAGTGGTGAGGATTTTTTGTCTTTTTAATGTTGAGATGCAATCCATACTGAAGGCTGTGGTCTTTGATCTGGGATTTCTGATCCTGGTACACAGATATTGCTAATTTCTCATTACCAATTTAAAACGGCACACAAAATATTTTTCTTTTATACAACTGATCCTCAGTGAAATTCCAATTAAGATTCTAAACAGGCAAATTTAAAATCATGCAAAAAGGCAAAAGGGTTGTGTTTTGCTGCACGAACAATTAGGAGTGAGTGTGAGGAGGCATAGAGGGCCTTTCGGAGTCAGAGAAGTATTCTAAAACAGACTGCGGTGCAATCGCACAACTCTAAGTCTGCTAAAAAGTCAATGAATTATACACATAGGACCAGTCAAACTCCTGGTATGGAAAATATATCTCAAGAATAAAACCCCAATGACATTGAGTTGATTCTAACTCACTGACCTGTGGCAGAGCAGGATTGCCCACAAGGTTTCTAAGCTTGCCATCTTTACAGAAGCAGACTGCAACATCTTTTCCCCAAGGAACAACTGATAGACTTCAGCCTTGAACCAGTGTACTGCCAGGGCCTATAGTATCTCAATAAAGCTGTTAAAAAAACAAATACCCCCAAACACAACACAAAAACCCAACACCTTGAAAGAAGTGGTAGAAGTCATCTGATGTTGTAAACTCACTTTTAACTTTGAAGTAATTGTATCCACAGAGTTCAACACGGAGGGCAATAAACACTACTTGTGAACTCATGAATTAACGGGAGAAATGATCATGAGCCAGGAGAAAACGACACAAAATAATAAGCAAAGATGGCAAAATGCCATCAAATTTATAAATTACGTTCTCCAATTATTCTGATGAAAACCACACTCTTTATCAACTGAACCCATGTTGATGCTGATGTGGGATGCTGTCAAGGTGATTCTCATCCACAGTGACCCTAATACCATTTTTACAGCAACTGACTCTACTTAACCGAGTATCATGTCCTTCATCAGTGACTGCTCATCTCTGATAACATCCTTCTTTCCGTAGAGTCTGACTGTACACTTCCAAGACAGATCTGTTGGTTCTTCTGGTAATCTATGACATATCCTTTGCCAAGATCATAATTCAAAGGCATCCATTTCTCATAGATATTCCTTGTTCACTGTCCAGTTCTTGAACAAGCTGCAGGCGAATGAAAAGACCACAGCTTCAATCTGGTAAGCCTTAGTCCTCAAGACGGTATCTTTGGTTTTAACACATTAAAGAGGCCTCCCCCCCCTCATATTTCCACTGTGCAATTTGACTTCTTACTTTTTTTCCCATGGTTTGTGGATGAAAAATAAAAACAAACACTGGCAATTTAAATACTTTCTGTTTATCATGCTGATGCTTAATGGTCCAATGATGAGAATTTTTGTTTCTTTATGCTGAGGTCTATCTTTCAATCTTTTTTCCATTTACCAAAATGCAGGTTACTGGTCTAGTGGCGAGCATTTTTGTTTTCTTGATATCTATTCTGAAGTCTGTTGTCTTTGATCTTCTTCAGTAAGTTTCAAGTCTTTAGTTTCAGAAAGCAAAGATCCATCCAGCATCAGCGAAGATAACCTGATCCATGAACTCTTCTTAATTGACTCTTCCATGGACACTTACAGCTTGAATTTCTGCAGTTCCTTCTTGATATATTGCTCCAACCATCTCTGACCTCTCTTTAGCAAGATTCTTCTTCTATGTAAAATAGTCTTAAGATAATTTTCACACTCTATTGGATAACTTTTTAAAAATGAGCATGAATATGTGCTTTGTATTTATTTGTTCACTCCCACATATCACTGTAAAGGGGTCTTGGTGGTATAATGGTTAAGTGTTCAGCTGTTAATGGAAAAGTTGGAGGCTCAAATCTAATAGCTGCTTCATTCGAAACTTCCATAAAGATTTACAGTCTTGGAAATCCTGTGGGACATGTGATGAATTTCACTGTGTCTCCCTAAAATATGTACATGTGGCTAGGTCACGATCCTTAGAATGATAGAGTTAGACTCCAATTAGTGCTTGTATGTACTTAACCTGTATGTTGCAAATCCTATACCTTTATCTATGATGTTAATGAGGCAGAATTAGTTGTAGTTACAAAGGCAAAATGTAAACATTAGGTTAGGTTCTATTTTGACTCAATAGCTCTCTTTTTAAAAAAATTAATTTTAATGAAAGTTTACAGAGACTTAAGGTTTCCAGTCATTCATTGTTGCATTTTTCTCCCTCCCAGCCTCCCTGCCTCAATTCACTCTTCCCCTTGAAAAGAAAAAGAAAAACTCTTTCATTGTTATGCAATCCCTCTCCCCAAGTCCATTCCACCATGCAGCCTTCACTCTGGACTTCTGTAATGATAAGAATGCCCATTCATGCATCCCTTTTAAACAGTTCTCTCCCTCATCTGTTTCAATGCAATATACCTCATTCCTCCCCTCCTTTTCTGTCTTCCCTCAACCCTGATGTAAGTCCCGTTTTACAACAGTGGCCCTATGCAATATTTGTCCTTTAGTGACTGAGAGATTTCACTTAGCATTATGTCCTCCAGGGTCAATCTCTTTTGAACTGTAAATAGATTAAACAAGTGAGCAGAGATGGGGGACCTTCATACTACCAAGAAAGAAGAGCAAGTAGTGGAATGTGTCTAGGTTCCTGAGCTGGGAAAGCCCTAAGCCAGGGGACAGAGAAAGCGTCCCTTTAGAGGTGGGACCTTGAGTTTAGACTTTGTGTTCCTAAATGATAGAATAAATGTATGATCGCAGAACTGGATAACTAACACAAAGACATTCTACTCTGTCCTTACAGGTTCACTATGAGTAAGAACTGATCTTACAGCAAGGACCTTGACATTTTTGGTTATGAATCTCAAATGTGGTCTCTCTAGCTTCATTATTTCAATTGACTAATTTATTTTATTATTTCTAACTTAAGAGATTTCCTTAGATGTTAGATCAAGTCTTTTAGATTCTTTTTTGGAAGGTAGAGTAATAGAATAATTTGGAGGAGGGCGCTCAACAACTGTCACTATACATCTGGTCATAGCTCTCTCTGTGGTATCTAATCTGTGCTACTCCTACATGCATAGTATACTCTTTCACTTGTTTTCTACAACTTACTCCTTGCCTGATTGTCAGTGCTTTTATGCCTTTACTAATTCAAAGACTACAAATCACTAGTGATTTTTTTTCCTCTTTGATTCTACAGTTCTCTGATCATAAAGTATGCATATTCTTGTGTTCCTCTATTTCAAATATTTTTTATTATTTTTAAAAATTTCCCCCCAGTGGAACACAGAGCTCTTTTATTTTAATATTTTTTAATAAAAGGGTTTTTGTGATGATTTGAGTGAGAATTTACACAGCAAATTTGTTATTAAAAATTTTATTTTATGGTTTACTTACAAAGTTAATACACATAGTTACTCAGTATTTTTCATTCTAACATCAACTGAGACAATTTGGCAGTGCAGTGTTGAGGTGGAAAAGCCAGGCCAGGATCATTGGCTGTGTTTGTCACAGACAAGAAAGCTATGCATGCCTCCTAATTATTATTTCTCATCTAGAGATCCATTTCTGAAAATACTTTCTCATCTCTCCATAGGAATTCTCTATTATCAATCTTATAGACATACAATTCAAGGCATTTCCTTGTCCACAGTGTGCTTTCTCTTTTTTTATTTCCTTTTCATGGACAATCAGAGTGCCCAAAGAATAGGAAAAGATAATAGGGTAAAAATGTACATTTACTGAAGGAAGATACTTTCTATGTATTAGACACTGTGTGAGGTACTAAAACATTGTATCATTTAATCCTTTAATCCTTTTAGGAACTCTGCAAGATAATTATTATTATATCTAACTAGAGACAAAATGAGGGGTTAGCCTAAACATTAGATTTTCTTTTTTTTTTTTTAAGCAATTATAGTTAGCCCCTTTGGTCTCCAGCTAACTTAACTGCTGACACATGGTCTTTCAAATCAGCATGGTCTTGCTAATCATCAACAGCTGACACAGCAATATAAGAGTACTCTTTACACTAGAGGGGGTGTGAAACACCAGTACAGAAATGAAAGCATAACTGTGTTTAAGCTTTCTGCAGCATTCAGCCTGGTCCACTGCTCACCAGTTTCTACAAAAATCCCTGCCTGTATGCCTACAATCACATGAGTCATTCCCCTCATGGGACTAAGTCTCTGGAGGACCTTCTAGCAAATCTTCAAACCCACAAGACATGGAGAAATTGAGGAACTGAGGCACAGATGGAACTGTTAATAGAGAGTACGGATATATATAAGTGGGTAAGCATTTGGGAGTATGTTGACCTGAGGTTGCTCATAAATAGCCTGCTTTTAAACTTAGCAGCACAGGTGAGATGAGGTCCAAAAAGGTTAAATTACAACCTAAGATATATGTTTAAGAATCTAGGCCTATTTTTCCCTGTAAACCTTGATTTGGTTGCCTGGAATACACTGGTGGTATGCAAACTGAACAAACAATAAAGAACACTTACTGGGCTTGAAAAAGCAGGACCCGCCAGTCAGCTGTTTTGAGTTTGAGCACATTGGGCTTCTTCTCATAGTCTATGGCCTTGGATGCCAGTGCGTGGTGGACACTGACAGCATTTTTCAAATCTTCCTCAGACAGAGCCTTTTCTGGTTTATATTCATCCTACAGACAGATACAACAATAACAAAGACAAGATCATGTCACCTTTCAACTTCTGTTTACATAAGAAAATTTGAAAATATACAAAGATGCATGTAAAAAATGGAAATAGAAACACTCTTTACTATTTAATAAAGGTCATAAAACATCCTGTTGTTTGAGAAAAACTGCTGAGAATGAGAAAACACATCTACTTAAAGGAAATTACGGAGGAAATATTTTATATAAATTAAATAGCTAAGGGCAATCAAAGCCAAAATGACCTATTCCATGTGCATTTTACAGTGGCTTGAAATGAAGCAAGGTCTAATAAATGAGTTGGTTTTAATACTAAATAGATAATGTAAAAGCTTTACTATCCCCATCAACAGAATTCTACTGGTGGTGAAAACAATGCCACCAGAGTCTTTGCTCTAAAGAGTAGCATTTTTCTACTACTCTTCCTTTTTTGGCTAACATTATAGAAAGGAAAATAAAACGATTTCTTCAACTCTTTTGCTGAAAGAGAAATAATGGGTTTGGTAATCTGCTGGCAGGTCAGCTATGGGTCAGTTCTGACTCAATGGTACACAACAACCCAACAACATACTAAATGTTACAGGAGATGTTATCAAGACCTACTGTTTCAAGCCCTCTTCCTCTCCCTCCTCATATTTCATCTAAAACAAAACCAATCTGTTGTGACAGAACAGTTCCTACTGATAGAAAACTTTGAGGACAAGGTAGAATTGCCCCATAAGTTTCAGAGGTTTGTGAGTCTGAAGTCTTTTTTTTTTTTGAGTCTGAAATCTTTATGGAAGCAGATGTTGAATTAAATGTTAGTAGTCAAATGCTTAACCATTACAACACATGCACACACGCTCTTAATATGCAGTAAAAAGTCCAAAATATGTCCTACTAGTCTGTTTTCCTTTATAATTTAGTTTTAAACATTATAAAAGAAATACTACAATCCCATTGCCTTCTCTCTCTTACAGGAATCAAACAATTCAAAGACGTCATGCTGGGAAAGGTCAGCAGGAGAGAGGACGATTCTTAATGAGGTGGACTGACACAGTGACTAACAAGGGGCTTGGGCAGGACAGACATCATGTGGACAGTGCTGGAGAGGGCAAGGTTCCTATCCGTGGGTCATAAGGATGCTATGAGTTGCAGTCAATACAGGGCTAACAACAATGTGCCCTCCAATGCAAATAATCCCCAAAACACAAAACAGCAGGCTATTAAAGCCATTAGTAAAGTCACTAAGAGTACGGACCAGAGCAAAGGATTTCCCTTAAAAAAATTTAATAAATAGCAATAGCAACATAAAAATTATTCAAACTTAAATTATAACACCTCTGGGAATTGTGTATAAATTATAACACCTCTGGGAATTGTGTATAAAGCAGTCAATTTTATTTTCATTGACCCTTGGAAGTTAAAAAGCAATATTGACAATAAAGGTACTCTAAAGAATTATAAATAAAGGAGCAGAATGAAAAAATATGAAAATAGTTGTGATATATTAATATGTACCTGCTTTTCTATCATTTCCATTAATGTATAAACCTATAATTCAGTTTTGTTTTGGGGCAGGTATTGCTTGTCTAATTCATTGAGATTTAAAAGTTTAGCATTCCAAAAATACAGAAAATTCCTTCCAGACAAAGTTTCTACTAAAGGATTCATTTCAACTGGGAATAACATGATTATAAAATGCCTTCCAGCCTTTGGATGATCTATGTCATTGTTGATTGTCGCTAGGTCAAGCACAACTCATAGTGATCCTATGAACAAAAGACCTGAAAGCCTTTCTATAACTATCATCCTTTCTCAAAGTTCATAGTTTCCAGAGGCATGTTTAGGAATTGGATGTCACTCCTGCTTCCAAACTTGTCTTAAACTGGGAGCTCCATCAAACACTGTCTATCATGGGTAACTGTTATGGCATTTGACACTCGAGTGGCACAAGCTGCAACAACCACAGGTTACCTCAGTACAGCACACTGACAGAAGAGTACTCCACCACTTAGAAGAATGTTCCTCCAAAATATAATAACTACCAACTTTTAAATACAAAGGCCCTCCAAGAGGTCTTTTTTATGTTAAACAAGAGGCTTAAATAAAATAAAAAAATTAAAAAAAACCCCAACAAACTCAATATAATATGTTGCTGCTGTTATGGCTTTTTGCTATAAAAGTAGTAACTCTCCCAAGCTCATCTTCTGTAACTCAACTCATTGTGTACACAGGCTTTAAATCATTGACCCAGCAGAACCTAAGAAAATGCAGAAACTGATGCAAAGCAGTATGAAGCTGTGGCTCCTGCTTTTGCTATAAAGAATAAAGCTCTCTTCCTCACATCTGTCTCATTGTTGTTTTCAGGAGGCTGTAAAACACATGGGGAATTGTCTGTCTTTCTTCCTTGGAGCCATTTGAGAGGATTTGAACCATGAGAGAAACGCTGCCTTTGGGTTAAGCATTATAACTCCGTACAGACTATGCTGGTCCTTACCCAATTTAATCACTGAGTTTCCAGAATGGAGCTTGAAGTAGATGAAAATAAATGAGGCAGATGGTAATATTTAATAATAAAGTGGAGGAGAATAAATGACCAGAGCCAAAATTACCTGAAGCAATGTATATGTTACTTTTATTTCCATAAAAAAAATCATTGTCATTTAGTCATTTCTGACACATACATCTTTTCTAGAACAAAATATTCCATCCTTTGCCTATGGAGCTTCTGGTAAATTTGAACCACTGACTTTTTTTTTTAAATGGCTAAGTAGGTAAGTACTTAACAACTGCATCAACATGGCTCATCCTCCATCCCCGCCTCCATTCTGAACACTAAAACCTCTGATAGCTTGAATTTGCATAGAGATTAGCCTAGAAATTTGCATGTTTTCTTTTTTTGTTTGTCTGTTTGCTGACTCTAGGATTTTGGCTACTATCTTAATTTGTTCTCCTTAGTTTATTTCATAAAGAAAACAAACCCCCTCACATTTTATACAAAAGACAAAAACAAATAAAACAGACCAGTAAGATGTATCGTCAAAATGAATAAAATAATGAGATTCTTAATGATTTCATCTTCTCAGTGCTAGCGTTTTGGGTTAAAATAATATTTTAAGGATGTCATCCTTAGACCATTCTAAAAGTATAAGGAATTTTAAAATGCAATATATATCATAGCTCTAAGTGAAAATGAATGATAATTGTCAAGGATAACTAAAGAAGATGTGTAAGTGTAAAAAAGGGCATAGAGAAAGAGGAAAGGCCATGGGCAAAGGGGAAAGGTTGTCACCAGGACAGCAGAGGTTAGTGGGTGGATGGAGGGTGAAAGAACAGGAAAAACTCACTGGGATTAGAAAAGATGGGGTAGTAACAGGCAGCAGATCAACAACAGTAACAAATGAGTGTATAAAACACAATGTACATGAAAAAACACAATGAGTATGAATGTGTTCAAACCAATACAAATATGAAAAAAAAATTACAATTGTCATCTTGAAATAAATGCATCAGTGGTTTTTAAAGAGAATTCTAGCCTGAGGTAGCTTAAAAAACTTGTAAGACATACTGCTGGCTTATTTTATATTGGAGAGGACAAAAAAAAAATTCACAGGGCAGAATAATGACAGCAGGATCTACTTAATGAAAGGAGAGTTGGCGACTGAGAGGAAGAGCGTCCACGAGGCTCTGATGCAGTGACTGCAACAATGGGCTCAAGTGTATCAGAGAGTGTGGGGATGGCACAGGACAGGACAGGGGTCAGATCTCTTGTTCACAGGGTCACTGTGAGGCCTACTCAACTTAATGGCACCCAACAACAACCACCACCACTTCTGGAAAGAACAAGCAAATAATCCTTGGAGGAAGTGCAGCTAGAATTGCAAAAATGGCGAGACATCTTCTCACTCTGGCATCTTAGAGGACATCATGCTTGGAAATGTACAGTGTCAGCGACGATGAGGAAGCCCTTCAACGGAAGAGACTTACACAGGGATTACAACAGTGGGTTTACTTACGCACAGCAGAGATTGTGAAGGTGGCATAGGATAGGGCCAGATTTCATTCTGTTGTACACAAGGTCTCTTTGATTCAGAACTGACTCTATGGTTTTTGTTGTTGTTAAGTGCCGTCAAGTTGTAGACAACTCATAGTGACCCTGTGAACGAAAGACCTGAAGACTTGTATAACTTTGGTCATTTCTCCAAGTTCATAGAGTTTCCGGAGGCAAGCTATTTCAGAAGTAGATGCAACTCCTGCTTCTAGGCTTGTTTTAATTGGGGAGCTCCACCAAACACTGTCCATCATGGGTGACCATTATCACATTTTACACATCAGTGTCAACATATTCAGCTTCACAGCAACCATGAGTTACCTCTGTACAGCAAGTGGACAGACCACTTAGAGGAATATTTGCCCCAAAACAATTAAAACCAGGCCTTAGGGCTGCAGATTAAAATCGCCCACCTTTGGCTTGGTAGCAACACTTTCTGTCCACTAGGCCAATGGAGTTCTCTCTATGTTGTTCTTGTTAAGTGCTTTCGAGTTGTAGATGACTCATTGCGACACTATGAAAGACCTGATGAACACTTGTATAACTTCCATTGTTTCTCCAAGTTCATAGGGTTTCCAGTTGAAAGCTACTTTGGAAGTGGATGCCATTCTCGCTTCCAAGACTGTTTTAATCTTATTGTTGTTGTTGTTATGTGCCATCGAGTCGTTTGCGACTCATAGCGACCCTATGTACAAAAGCCATAAATGCCGTTCTATCCTGTGCCAATCTCGCTATCTCAAACACATTTATTCCCACCACTCCACTCACACAATCGATCCATCTCATCAAGGGTCTTCCTCTCCTGCACCGTTACTCCACTCTCCCAAACATGATATCCCTCTCTAAGGGCTAGTCCCTCCTTGCAACATGCCCAAAGTATGTCAGATGAAGCTTCAGAATCCTTGACTCCAGGAGAGCATTCTGGCTTCACCCTCTCCAGGACAAACCTGTTTGTTCTCCTAACAGTCCATGGTATATTCAACACTCTTCTCCAGCACCACAACTCAAAGGCATCAATTCTCTTTCTATCATCCATATTCACTGTCCAACTCTCTGATGCATAGCATGTAATTGCAAAGATTATAGCCTGGATCAGGCGCACCTTAGCCTGACATTGCTGCACTTCAGTACTCTTGAGAGGTCCCTCACAGCTGACTTTCCCAATGCAATTTGACTCCCGATTTCCTGGCTGCTGTTACCAAGAGTGTTGACTGTGGAGCCAAGCACACTAAAACTTAACTATCTCAATCTCTTCACCATCCATACTGATACTGCCAATTGGCCCAGTGGTGAGAATCATTGTTTTCTTGATGTTGAGCTTCAATCCATATTCAAGACTGCAGTCCTTGACCTTCTGCAGCAATCGTTTCAGGTCCTCCTCTGTTTCAGTGAGCAGGGTTGTGTCATCTGCAAAACACAGGTTGTTGACGATTCTTCCACCAATCCTGATGCCACATTCCTCCTTGTACAGCCCAGCGTCTCGGATGATCTGTTCTGCATACAGATTGAAAAGGTATGGAGACAAAATACATCCCTGACGGACCCCTTTCTTGATTTTGAACCATCCAGTGTTTTGCTGCTCTGTTCTGACAACTGCCTCTTGGTCCAAGTATAGGTTTCCCGTTAGTACGATCAAATGTTCTGGGATTGGCATTCTTCTCAGAGTCAGCCACAGCTTGTTGTGATCCACACAGTCAAAAGCCTTTGCATAGGCAATGAAGCACTTACAACAACAATAAATTTAAGTCCAGAAATTTTAAGTCTTAGGTGCCTTCTGTTTGGAAGTTGAGAAGTTTTAAGTCTAATGTGCCTCCTATTTACTGGTTGATGTTGGTACCATTTTACCACTCCATAAAAGGAAAAATAAAAAAACTTTAAAATAACCCCAGCATTTAATAATGCAGTATTATTTGTAAGCACCTCTTCAACACACAAAATAAACAAAAGACCAAAAACCAAGCAAAAGATAGAATAGTAACACTAGGATTGAAAACTGAATAAACAGAACCGGCTTTATAATTTTGAGGTTATTCTGACATCTTTATTTTTTCAATACTGAAAGTGGAAGGTGATGCTTACATGATGAAAGTGGGAGCAAAGAAATAAGGGATAAATTATCGTAATCAAATCATTTCAGACCCAAGACTATTTGCTGTACAAACTAAATGTGAAACAGCAAGATAAATTCAACCAAGACATTTTCCATACGAAAAGAAAATGTTTCAGACATCTAATTACTATCCATTTTTCTCGAACAAATGAAGGGTGAAAATGACACCTAGAAATGTTCCTCTCTCCAGTGTTCACTGCGATCTACATCTTTTATCTAGAATGATTCATTAGATCATGCTGCTATCCTAACAAGCCCTGGGAATGTGATTTACAACGCTGTTTATTTAAAATTCATTTAAAGCATGGAATGAATAAGTTTCTCTTAAGAAGCTTGTTAAGCCTCTGCATTGTGAGGTTGAATCATAACACACTAACACAAAAATTATCTATATATGCATAAATAATTGGTACGACATCAGCAAATTGGTACCCACAAGTAATTACAAACCACATTTGGAAAGTGACCAAATTTTAATTAAGCTCCATCAACATCATTCAAAAAAACACTCATATTCTAGTCTTCAAAGTGTTATTTACTTCATTTCTAATTAAACAGGTAAAACTGTTCTATCCAATTAAAATAGTTAAAAATTTAAAATAGTCTTGCTTTTCTCAGCAAAAATACAAAATGGAGAATACAGAGTAAATCCTGGTTGAAGATATGAATAAAAATGTAAAAAATAGTCAAGTTAGACTTATAAATGCCAAAACTTGATTATTTTTAAAAAATAGTCTAAGAAGCAATTTTGATAGGTTGGCAATTTCCCCCACCCTTTGAAAGTACTTCTGGTTGGTTTTCTTTCTAAAGGGAGACAGACTGAAGGTAGGTAGCAATCAGTAATTTAGCACTATCAATGCTAGTTTGCTTTTATGTATGCTGTATTTTGCCCCATGCTAATGATCATCTTCTTAACTAGAATAGCTACGGTAGTAGATTTATTGTCTTAACTGGAGTAGGAATGCCAGGCACATGCAGGACAGGTTAGAGTTACTGCAGGAGACCATTGCAATGGCCTTCATGGAGACATCTGGACCTCTGCACTGACAGGAAGGGACAGAGCCCTTGAAGTTTCCAACCTGATGGAGTGATAATTGGCACTGGGCAAGACAGATGATGAAAATGTTCACTTGAGTCACCTCCACGTCTAGTAATTACTTTGCTGAAGCTTTTGTTTCTCTTTCCTATGTACCGGATACCTGATAGAAAGAAGAATGTTGAGAATTCTGTAATGGCAGTCCCTGTTGTAGCTTGTCGTCACTACTGGCTTACCCTCCTGTAAAAGTTTCTTTTCACTACTTGGAATATCTGTTGATTGGAATAAAGCATTCCAGGAATTCAAATCCTCTTTGGGGTATCAAGTTGCATTATTTAAATAAGAAAGCTTTCAATTTTGATATAGCTACATTCAGTTAGTATGCAAGTGGTAGCTCTCTGAACAAAAACAATGTTGGGGAAGTACGAGCTGTGGTAGGAGGACCACATTCTTTGTTAGCAATGACACACTTTGCCTCTTAACTGTTCTTGGACCATACAGAGGGGTCACTAAGAGATAATAGTACTGGAGTGCTTTTCAGTAAAGGACATGAAGTTTTCTAGGATAAATGAGAACCAGGGAGTTGGGATCTATTTGATAATAACACAGTACCACTGGGAGGAATTTGAAGTAGTAGATAATTATCAGCAGCCCGTGCAATTTAAAGATTACAGGATTCCTTGACTCTATCTGAAGAACTTTATTCTACATATTTCTATTCCCCCCCCCCGCCGCCCCCAACATAAAGATTGGAGTTTTCATTGGTAGAGGCTATTTTCTAATTTTCTTTCACTTCCAGACTTTGCAAACAAGTCTGCTAAAGACACAGGCCTTGTGTAATTGACAAGGCAAATGACTTTCACCCATGATAGAGAGGGATGAGAAGGAAGAAAGGTGGGGAAAGAAAAAGGGAAGGGGGAAAGGAGAGAGGGCCAAAGAGAGCAGCACTGTCTAGGATCTAGAGAGGCACACTGGGAATAGAATTTCCTCTCAACCTGTCTCACACTTTGATGCCTGGGAAGAAGCCACAAAAGACTGCAGCATGTGAGTACAAAAACAGTAAAAATAGAGATAACTGGTATCTTTTTGCTAGGCATTTAAATAGGAATTATGTTGTCCATTACACATGGTCCTCAGAGCTATGCTCCTGGCTGTGACGATTTTATAGAAATTTACAAGTTTTGAGGGTTTTTTTTTTAAAAATACACAACTTTGATTATGTCTTAATTGATTTTTTGGAAAATATTTCTTTGGTGGGCTGAGACATTCATCTAAATACCAACCAGTGGGTAAAATTATCATTTATTTGCTCAAGAGAGTATTTTTAAGAATTTCTCACTATTTAAGAGAATTACAGGAGATTGTTCACATGACCTTTTCAAAATGTGAAAAGGGATATAGCCAGTGGATTCACAAAAGGAAATAAAAATGTTCAGAGCATACGAGAAAGCAACAAGGGCTGTTGAGCCAGGGATGGAGGCTCTTGGTGCTAAAGCATTTGTCACACTGAATTCAGAGGCCCACAGTCATCATAGTCTGTGGGGCTTCCAGTCTCAAGGACTTTAATTCTGCTTCCCTCAGACTCACCCTCAAGGCTGACCACCTACTCATAAAGCCTTTACTCCTCTCTGAAATTAAACAACAAAACCCCAAGAACATAACCAACAAGTCAATAAAATAAAACAAATACCAGGCATTAGAGGCAGTTGCAGCATTCTCTCTCACAAAACATCAAGGAATGAAGAGAAGATTTTATATCAAGGACAGAGCTTCCAATACATTGTGATAGCAACTATATTTTTACATACTAAACCAATTTGTCACATTTTAAAGAGATGATAAAGACAGATATATTCAGGTTTGAGCAGTTGTTTTCTAGACTCCTTAATCAAAGCCATTAGAATAATTTTCAAGAATCAAAGCTTAAGGAATGTAATAATCAACTGAATCCCAATTAATTAAGTGCTATGTATTAACCTTTGCCTATCATTCTTAACCAGTCCTTTAATCACCTGAAAATTTATGTTAGGGCGAGCATTGTTCTGTTCTGTTATAATCAGTGTATAACCATCATCATAATAAACTTCACAAAACTGCTTTGAAGGAGGAGACAGAAATTGGGAGGCTCAGTTAACAAAGCCCATGTCAGAAGAGGAACTTCTAAAGGTGTGTGATAGTAAAGACTTGTCTAAATAATTGATTGACAGATGACTCTCTGTGGGCAAACAGGGGATAATAATAACTGTATATCAACAAATCACAGATTTATTTTTAGACCAACAAAAATTAATCACTGTACTCTTAATTCATTTTTATGTACTATGGAGTCGGATCTGACTCATAGCTGACCTTTCAGTGGGTTTTCAGAGGCAGTGGATCACATAGTAGGCCACTTTCCATCTTTCTCCCATAGAATAGATGGTGGATTCAAACTGTGTTTTGCGGCTGATAATTTGACTCACTACCACTAAGCCTTGAGAGATCCCTAGACATTAGAGCCTACATAAACTAAAGAGCCTATTAAAATGTTAACACTGGACCTCTTCTGCCATGAACATTTTGCGTTCCAATAGTAATAAATCACTACAAATAGAACATGAATTTCTTACCCCCAGGTGTATTACCTGCACTAGAACCAACTCTAGAGGTGCAGTCTTACTCAGCTGTAAGACAGACATGTCTCTCTACCATAAACACCCTTTTGTGTCTGACCATTACTTGCAGCTAAACCCTAGAAAAGTTTTGAATGAGTCAAAATATTTAACTTGGCTGTTTCTTTCTCTAGTGTTCTTCACAGGCTCTACCTTAAGATAGTTCTAGAAACTGGAACCAGTTAATCACTATTTACTCTCTTTTTTTTTCTCCAGCCCTCAGCTGTATCATCAGTTCACATCATGTTACTATGCGCTTTTGCACAAGAGGAACTGGTCAAAAGTGTTCACTAATAATTTATTGCATAAATTCCATTTTCTCATCTACTTTGAAAGCCTAAGTCTCTTTCAGGGAGCAGGCACCATATTTAATCTTGTCATAGCTCTCAATAGGACATTTTGTAAATGGGTCTGCTATTACTATCATAATACACTGTAGATTTTCTTTTTTGCTTCAGGTTAGAGGCAAATGTGATTTATTATCTTTAAGTGAGGGGACCAGAAGGGAAATGAGGTGAAGTGGGAGTGAGGAGGACTGTGTAACAGTTATTAGCAAAGCAAAAGCTCTTGATAATGTCAGAAACTGACCAAAAAGAAAGGAAGAAAAAGATATTTATATTTTACGCTAGAGAGAACAGATATTTACATTTTACGTTAGAGAGAACTCACAATAGAAAACAAAAGAATAGAAATGACTAGGTAATAGAGACCTGCAGTGATAAGGGTTTATTGTTCAAAATGGCTTCCCTAGCCACTGACTGACATGTGATAGACAGGGATATGCAAACCAGATGTGTTAGTCTATCCACGAGGAGACTGACTAATCTCGCCAATCCACAAGGAAACTGGCTAGTCTCATCATTAAATTGTGTGGATCCAGCAGCAGAATGGGAAAATTCCACCAGCAGCAAACAGGAAGCAAGATAAAGCAGTGCATCTTTCAGGGCTAGAGATTCTTGTGCCAACCAGACCAAGGCCTATGGAAGCAGCATCCATAGAAGGAAGAGCAAAGGACCATAGACCAGATGGGAGACAGAGTGGATCTTGGGACTGTTACCCCACAGAGACCACAACTAGGAGTATTTGCTCAAGTTTGTTGGAGTATATATGAGGCTGAAAGCTGAGGGGCCTGTGAGCATAAGTCAGTAGGTGTCCTGACTGAATGAAGGTATTTTGCTACTAACTTGAATTGTAGCCTTTGACTTCCCTAAAATGGTTCTGTGTGGTCTGTGAATTACCATAACAGATTCTGAACCCATTAAGTAAGTAAGGTAGGTGTTGGGATAAGTAGAAAGAGGTATGGGAGTGTCAGAGACACGCCTGACCTCACGGGAATTGTTTCTGTGTTGTTGTTATTGACATGGACAGTTCCCCTTTGTGAAGTTGGCACAAGTCGTTTATGGTAATTGCCATGTGGCTCTTGCTCTTTTTACATAATCTAAATTATTTACAAAAGTCACAGGAAGGAACCAACCAGTGGAGCTGACAGTGATTCACGTACAAAAGCGGTGGGGCTAGACTGAGGTGAGAAAGTAGAAGAAAAATCTAAGTAGAAACTACAAGTTGAATTTTTTGAAAATAGTTGTTTACATGCTCTTTGACTTCATGTCCTCAATTTCTACCTTTATTTGGCTTCCATACCTGTCATTTATTAACAGGATGTGTTAAGTCTATCCAAAAGGAGATTGGCTAATCTCGCCACTCCACAAGGGAATTTGCTAGTCTCATCATTAAATTGTGCACATCCAGCAGCAGAGAGAATCTCACCAATAACAAAAAGGAAGCAAGATAAAGTGGTGCACACTTCAGGGCCAGAGATTCTTGTGCTCAGACCAAGGCCTATGGAAGCAATATGCATAGCAGCCACAACAAAAGACCTGATTTACCTAGGTAAAAATCTTTTTTATTGAATTCAAGCAGCATGCACCAATTTCTATCTACCTTAACACTTTTACAATATGCAACACACCCACTGACTTCTCACATCTGTGGCTTTTGCCCTCTTTACCCATTTTCTTCTCATTTTCTCTTCTTAGTCTCTTAGTCTCCTCCTTCACTGTCTCACATATTGGAAGTGTCTGTTCTCCCCTCTTTGTCATGTATCTTCTCCCCAGTCTATATAGTTTTTTTGAATCGCATTATCTGCTCCTATAATTATAAATTATTTTTGTATTTTGTATTACTTATCAAATATTTTTTGATGACTTTCCAGATCTAAATAGATCTACTTTTTGTGCCAGATGTGAATATCTAGCTGACAACTTGGTGCTTCCATTTATTTTCCATTGTTATCAGGTGCCTTCAAATGGGCTTCCACGATCAATGGAAGGAATTACAGTCCGACCCTGAACACCTTCACAAGTTTAACTGTGAAGCAACTTGTGTGCAACTTGCTGCTCACTGCATATTAACCTACAGACACTAAACACGGTACCTCACACTGAACCCTCCTTTCCTGTTGCTTCTACCTGAGGGTTCAAGTAAATCTGCTACTATGCCTTCTACGTTATTTCCCTTCAATGCATTCTCAATCCTGTATTTAGACTGGCCATTCTAAAATGTAATCTGATCATATCACTCCCCAGTTTAAAACCCTTTCAGTAGTTTGGCATTGTTCAAAATTCTCTCTTTACATGACTGTCTATACCAGTCGAAAGATGCCTCAGACATCTTCCACATTCTGCCAAACCTGTAGCTCCCTCAATGTACTTTCCTTTCTCACATCTAAACATCCACACATTTCTTGCTAAACGAAGCCTTCCTACGATTAACTTTTATATCTTTTACATCTACATTTAGATAAAACCTGCCTCCTTTTTCAGAAGAGGTTCAGTTATGTTCCCATTTGAAGACATTTCCCTAGTAGACTTACTTCTTGCTTTGTAACATTTATCAAATGGCATGGAAATGACATTTTATCTGATGATCTACTAGAATAGTTAGACGTAGAGACTATATAGTGTTCATGGTCATATCTCTAATATACAGTTTTCAGGAGAAAGAGGCAAGTTCTAAAGTTATAGGTTGTACTCATGACTGATTCACTTCGTACGTAGCATTATGGTCCTTTCTATCAAAAGGTTCGGATCTGTTGTTCATATGGTTGTTATGAGCCATAGGTGAACTGATGGCAACAAACAATAACAAACATATTATTAGATGGTACTTAGTTTCCTATGAAAACAAAAACATTAACCTTTAGAATAAAGGTCATTAACCTTTAGAATAAAAAAAGAATAGCCAGTATAGAGCTGATCATGGATGCTTGGACCACTTCTGGGTGGTAATCTGGGTGCCACTGCCATTTCTATGATATTTCATGATTTCTGTAATAAGATGATAAAATACTAGAAAACAGGTTTGTTGATTGAAAAAAAATCCTGGGAAGTTACTTAGTTAAAAATTTGGGTCAACTTGATTATGCCATGACTCTCATTAGTTTGAGAGTTATGAAATGATGGGATGTGGCTGTTATGTAATGAACCCCATGATATGATAAGTCAATTTATTGTAGGATTAATGGTAGAATGTCACACTGTTAATGCAGCCACTTAATGATACCTTAACCCAAAGGCATGAGATTTGAATCCACCAGCTGCTCCATGGGAGAAGGATGGGCATTCTCTTCCTGTGCAATTAATTATACTGCCTCTGAAAACCTATTGAAGGGTTAGCTATGGGTCACTTCCAACTCAATGGCACAAACCACCACCACCATCACTACCAATCTAATGTAAAGAGAGTTTCCTTGGGGTGTGACTTGCAACATCTTTTCTCTGACTAGCGATAAATGAGAGTGAAGTGAGTAGAAGGAGGACCTAATATCAAGAAAGAAGTCTGGAACAGATATTGTCCTTTGGTCCCAGGTCTCTGTGCTGGGAACTTCCTAGGCCCAAGGGAAGACTCACAGGAAGATAATGGAGACCTCCAAGGAATGCAAGACCCAGAGATGATAAAGAGAGACAAGGACTTTCAACCTGAACTGTGAGCCAAAAACGAGATTTGTCTTTGAAATGGTGCTATGAATTTGAACTTCTGGCCTTTTAAATGGTGAAACATGAAATTTCTGTTAGTTAAATTTGTAATATTTATGTTACAGCTGCACTAGTTAATTAACATATCATACAGTCTTATTACAGCAGGAGTTTAAAAGGCATAAAAAGAAGTTATTGTATACTTGCTTGTAATGTACTGACCAAGAGCTAGCTGAACTTTGTTTATGAGGCAGAAGTTAACAAAATTTCCCCATCCTCAAAATAGCTTGCTTTACAAATTCCAGTAATTAGAAAAGACACATACTGGTGTCTTTATGTGTAGGTATCTCAGAGTTCAGGTTTTATTTTAAAAAACAAGCCCTTGGGAATCTCAAAAGATGAGCTAACAGTGAGCATGGATCAATGGTGATTAATTTTATAAGACATGATGTGTGGGAATGATTGTATGAAATACAATGTGAATGAAAGTAAAAATCAATAAAAATAAAATGTTTTTTTAAAAGGAAATAAAAATAAAAAAGAATAAGCCAGTGAAAAACATAATTACAAGCATGACTAACTTCACAATCCTGCTGTAGGTTAACCAGCCTCTGGATCACACAGTGTTACGGACTTGAGTGACATGAACCATTTATGAACTCTTCAAGTTCTTAAAGGAGAGGCCAGTTTTGTATGCCTTGGCTTTGATGGGGTTGGGGAAGAGGTTGAATGCATTAGGAGAGGGCTGAGAGTTACTTTTTAGCAGAACTTCAGCTACCTCTGCTTTGGTTTCTGATGACTAAGGTTTTCTTTGGGGTGAGGGTCCGGGAGAGTCTTTAACAGTGACCCTTTACACTTAATGGGGAAACAGTAATTGCATTTTTCTTTATGGGTGAAAACATTAGCCTATTCCATCACTAATAATATAGAAAGAAAAGTTTAAGAGTTATTTAAGAGTAACTGATAATGGAATGAGACCCTGACTATATTGCTATCCCAGTAGGGGAGTGGGGTTAGTTTATGTGTGTGTTGTGCAGACATTTATGATCAGGTGAGCTTTGAAGGAGTGAACTGTCAGTCACTATGATCTCCTTAGGAGACTGATTCATTTGATTCATACAACCGAGACTGATTCATTTGATTCATGCAACAGAGACTGATGAAGTACTGTTTTTCTGCCGTGGGTAGTATTACCTCTCTAACCTTGTTTTGTAGCACTTGTCTGAGTTCCTTGTACTTGGATCTACAGTGACACTACTGGAATCAGCAGTCAAGAGTTCAAGTTATGCACTGCATTGGCAAATTTGCTGTCAGGGATCTCTTTAAAGAGCAAGAATATCACTTTAAAGACTAATGAGCACCAGACCCAAGGCACGGTATTTTTATCTGGTTCATAAACAGGTGAAAATCAGACCATGAATAAAGGACTAAAGAAGTGATGCCTTTGCACAGTGGTTTGGCAAAGAATACTGAATATACCAGGAGCTGCCAAAAGGACAGACAAACCTCACTCAGAAAAATGCAGCCACAACACTCCTTAGCAGCAAGGATGGGGAGACTTTGTCTCATCTACTTGAGGCAGGTTATCAGGAGAAGCCAGTCGCTGGAGAGGGGCAGCATGTGTGGACAAGAAGAATGTAACTGTAAAAAGGAGGACCCTTCGCTGGATGGCTGCCACAAGGGGCTCAAATACAGTAATGATTCTGAGGATGGTGCAGACTTGGGCAGTGTCTTCTTCTGTTGTGCATATGATCACTTAAGTGGGAGGGGACTTGAAGGATTTTAGCAGCTAAGAAACAGGAGCTGTGGTAGGGCAGAGAGCACAGTCGCTGTGTAATAGGAGGAGACCTGGCAGAGGGTGAGGATTGGAAGCATTTGTGGAAGAATTTTTGATCCTGGGCAAGTCCTAAGTGACAGAAGGGAGTGAGGACGAAGGGAGTGGCTCCAGGGGCTGACAGCACTGGGTATAATCTTAAAAACAGGTGTTATTTCAGATTATCTTCATCTCCCACAACTGGCACAATCACAGCACAGGCCTGAAAAAGCCACTGCAAAACAGAATTCAACTCTTTTTGGGTATTAAGGGAAAAGAGTCCTTTTTATTATTAATCATCGAAATAACAGATTAGGCTGAAGGAGTAACTACTTTTTTTCCTCAGCTTTCTCCGAACCCTAGCAGTGTTGATATGGGATCTGAGGGGAAAATAAGAGAGTTGGGTATAATTTCCAGGGCACCTGTCTCACTCCTACCCAGCAAGGTCCGTCCAGGGAAAGGGTCCCCTGCCATGCTGCTTACATCCTTGGAGTATCTGCTTATTAGTATGAAGAGCTCTGAATCCAGAGTGTATAAACCCTTTGGGAAAGAAAACAGCTTTTTTTTGTGGTATTGGAGAGTTTGGGATCTTGTGACACTGCCACTTTTTTTTTTTCCAGGTTGTACCTTTTTATAAGAAAAAAAAAATTATTAATTTCAATGAAAATTTAGAGACTTTGGATCTCCATTCATTGATTGTTGCACTTTTCTTCCCTGAACCCCCCCGCCCCCAGTACACTACCACTCTTGAAAAAGTAAAAGAAAAATTCTTTCATTGTTTTACAAACCCTCCCCCAAGGTCCACTCCACTATGCAGACTTCACTCTGGACTCCCGTCATGACAAAAACACCTGATCACCTATCCCTTTTAAACAGTTTTTTCCTTCATCTGTTTCAATGCAGTATACATTGTTTAACTCATCTTTCTCCGTCTCCTCCCAACCCTGATGTCAGTCCTATATTACAACAGTGTCACTGGCAACAGTGGCCTTTTCTGACTGAGGTAATTCACTCAGCATAATGTCCTCCAAGGCCATCCATTTTGAAGAATAATGTATGAGACCCTTGTTTTTCAACCGCATAGTATTCCATTGTGTGAATATACCACAGCTTCTCTATGCATTCGTTTGTTTATGGGAACTTAGGTTGTTTCCAATTCTTTGCTATGGTGAACAAGGTAGGAGGCATCTCACTCCCAGATTTCAAATCCTACTACTTTGCCGTGGTGGTTAAGATATAGCATGGTACTGATACAATGACAGACACATAGATCAACAAAATATAATTGAGACTCTGAAGATCAGCCCATCTATCTATGGTCAACTGATTTTTGACAATGAGATGAAATCAGTTAAGTGGGGAAACAACAACCTTTTTAACAAATGGTGTTGGCAAAAATGGAAAAGTATCTGCAAAAGACTCAAGCATGATCCAAACCTCACTCCATATACAAAAGCCAACTCAAGGTGGATCATGGACCTAGGACTAAAACCAATGACTATAAACTTCATTAAAGAAAAGCCTGGAAGAATGCTGGAAGTCCTAATCCACAATATGAACAAGTCTTCCCAGTATCCTGAAAAACCTACAGCCAGGTGAAGATAAAATAAATGAATGAAACCTTCTAAGAATCAAATCCCTATGCACATCCAAGGGAAGCCACAGACTGGGAAAAATTCTTCAGTAATGACATATCAGATAAAGGACTTGTATCTAAAATTTATAAAATACTTGAGCACCACAACAAGATAAAGGTAAATAATCCAATTGAAAAATGGGCACAGGATAGGAACAGACACATCACCAAAGAAGATATTCAGATGGCCAACAAGCACATGAAGAAGTGTTCAAAAACCCAAGCTCTAAGAGAGATGCAAATTAAAACAACTATGAGATATCTATCATCTCACCCCAGTCAGAATAGCAAAATTTAACAGAACAGCAAGCAACAAATGCTGGCGAGGTTGTGGAGAAACTAGAACTCTTATTCACTGTTGGTGAGAGTGTAAAATGGTGCAACCACTGTGGAAGGCGGTATGGTGCTTTCTCAAAAAGTTGCAAACAGAGATACCATTTGACCCAGCAATTGCACTACTTGAAGTATACCCCAAAGAGACCATAACTGACACCCAAGCGGATATATGTACACCCATGTTTATAGACACTGCCATTTTTTTCTGATACATTTCATTAAAACATTGTAAATTTTCTTCTTTTAGAGTCAACTAAGACAGCAACTCTATGAACAATAGATCTGAACCTTGCCCTATCCTCCACCATCTTCACAATCTCGGTCATGCTCAAGGTCACTGTGGTAGTTACTATGTCAATTCACCTGTGTGAGGATCATCATCTTTCTCTGACCTTTCACCTTTCTTAGAATGATGTTTTTCTCCAAGGACATGTTCCTCTTAAGAATAGAGTCAAAGAAAGTGAGACCAAGTTTCACCATCCTTGCCTTTAAAGAGCACTACTTTAAGACAAATTTGGTTTGACAGTCCATGGGGTATTAAACACTCTTAGCCAACATAATTCAAAGGCATCAATTCCTCTTCTGTATTCTTACTGCACCAACTTTCAGATAGATGTATAGAAATCAGGTGAAAAACAAAGACGCTCTTTAGTCTTGACTTCCTTGATAGTATACTTTCCCAATGCAGTATGTCTTTTGATTTCTTCACTGCTGCTACCAGGGATGTTGATTGTGGAACCAAGGAAAAGGAAATAGTTTGCAACTTCAATCTTTTCTCCTCATGATGTTGCTTGGCCTAGTGGTGAGGATTGCTGCTTTCTTGATGTTGATGTGTAGTACAAATTGAATGCTGTAGTATTTGATCTTCATCACTAAGTCCTTGAAGTCCTCCTCACTTTTTGTAAGCAACGTTTGTCCCTTGAATAATGCAAGTGTTAATGAGTCTTCTTTCAATCATGATGTCACAGATAGTTCAGCTTCTCAAATTATTTGCTCAGCATACAAATTGAATAGAGTGGAGAAAGGATACAGACCTGAAGCAAACCTTTCCTGATTTTAAACCATGAAATATTCCCTTCTTCTGTCAGACAATGTCTTTGCCTATGAAGAGGTTTTGCATGAGAACAATTAATGCTCTAGGAATCACATTCCTCTCAATGTCAGCCAAAATTTGTCATGATCCACACAATCAAATGCCTTTATGTAGTCAATAAAACACATATAAACAACTTTCTGGTATTCTTTGCTTTCAGCCAATATCCACATGACAGCAGTAATGATATCCCTGGTGCCACTTTTTTTCCAAATCCAGCTTGAGCTTCCCTGTCAATATACTGTTCTAGTCTTCTCTGAATAACCATTAGGAAGATTTTACTGGCATGCGACATTAATACTGTTCAACAATTTCCACATTTTGTTGGATCACTCTTCTTGGGAACATGAACAAATATGGGTATTTTCTAGTCAGTTGGACAGGGAGCCATCTTTTCTGGGTGCATGACCAGGGTTGCATCTATTTCCTGAAACACCTCACTTGATATTCCATCAATTTCCAAGGCCTTATTTCTTGCCAACGCCTTCAGTTAAGTGTGGACTTTTCCCTTCAGTATTGTTTGTTCTTAATCATATGCTGCTTCCTGAAAAGGTTTCACGTTTATCAATGATCAGTTCTTTTTGGTACCGTGACCATCTACTTTTTATACCTTCTACATCATTAAGTTGAAAATGTGGTTTTTTTGCAGGAAAGCACTCACTGATCTTTACAGATATGCCCGAAGCCCTCAATTTATTGTGCCTTTTCTGTGTCTTTGTAATTCTGTGTCACCAGGGAGCACTGGTGGCCTAGTGGCAAGAAGCTGTGATGCAATCCCAAAGGCACATGGTTTGAATCCACCAGCTGCTCCATAGAAAAAGGACGGGCAGCCTCCTCCAATGCAATTAACTGCCCCTGAAAATCCACTAGATGGTCAGCTATGGGTTGGTTCCAACTCGATGGTACACAACACCTCCACCATAATCAGCAGCACTGTTAGCCACAGTTTGTTGGTCAAACACACTGTCAGTGCAAAAACTCCAACTCTTTGTGCTTCCAGGGCTGTAAGTCTTTATGGGAGAAGGCTGTCTAGTTTTCTCCTGCAGAATGACTGGTGGATTCAAACAGCTGACTTTTGGTTAACAGTCCAGTATGTTATATGGTGCCTAAGTGGTAAGAAGCTGTACTTCAATCCTGAAGGATCATGGTTTGAATCCACCAGCTGCTCCATGGAAGAAAGATGGGCAATCTCTTCCCGTATGATTAAATGTCTTTGAAAACCTGCTGGAGCATGAGCTATGATTCTGTTTCAACTTGACGGGACACAGCAGTAATAATTAATTGCCTCTCGTTCTGTTCTTCTTTCAAAGTTTTATAGATTGGAAGAAAACTCATTAAACAATCAGGTCAGGATTGTAGAATACATAGGGTATTTTCTACAAGAATAAGAATATAAGGATAGATTTTTTTTTTACTGACTCAAACCTGCCACGATTATAAAAAGAGCTAGTCTTTTGTGTCTGTGTGAGGTTTCTGGGGTATAGAGAATGGCTGATAGCTGATATTTTGATTATTTGTCACATTTTTTTCAGTTTACTCATTTCTGAAAAGCATTAATAAAAATAAGAAGAAACTGGTTACAAAACATGGCTGCCTCTGTGGGTTTATGCTCCTCCTAAGTAGATCTTTTGCAGCCATGTTGGCATTTTTATTGACTTAAATAAAATATCAACTTGATGTATAACCCACAGCTCTACTTTGCACTCTGCCGCACAAATGCATAATTTCCTCGGTGCCAGGCTCTTCTCGTTAAAGGGGGAGTTTCACTAAACTGTCCCTCAATACACATTTGCCATGCTTCAGAAGGATCATTCATCTGGAGATGTAATCTAATTTTGGAGCTCCAATCCAATGGCTATGAATGCTTTCCAATTTTAAAGTCATTCCATTATCAATTCTTAGTTCCTTCTTTTCTATATCTGGACGAGTCAAATATAAGCATATATCCCTGAGAAGGAGAAAACAATGAGAGAGACAAAGCTGGGGACTTAGAAACCGCACCTCTCCTTGGATTCACTGACAAATGCTGAATGCAGAGTATTTTTCTTCACTCCCATGCCCACCCTGGGATGGAGTGGGTGGAAATCCTGTGGATGAGTATTCAGTAAAATGCTTTTGTCAAAGACAGTGTATTTTTTAAAAAACCCCAAACCAAAACAAAAAGCCAGATATTTTAGAGAAAATGAGAAAGTAAGCTAAGAGAATGGGGTTTATGCTAGGGGAAACCACTGTGACAGGCAAAATTTCATTTCAAAGGGCTGTTCTTAGCAATGACAAGGCTGACTGAAAGGACCAGTGTGGGCACAAGAGGCCCCTTTAGTGGGGCCAAAGTGGCTGACTAATAATTAGAAACTGGCTGACTCCAAAGGGAAATAAAGTCAGTGCAAGGTATCTGGCACCTAGAAGCACAGATAATCTAATAACAATTCCAGTTCCCATTTTCTCTTTTGTCCCATAAAATAACGGGTACACTTTAGAAGAATATCATGAATCATCTTCTGTGACCTCTCCTGGTTTCAAGCAAGTCTATAGTTCACTGTATGAGGGCTATTTACCCTATGATGAAGCCCCAAGTTCCAATATTACTAGTCTGAACTATTATAAAAGGGAGATAATAAAAGGGCTAGATAGAATCCTCTTCAATGTAGACACATGAAAATAAGTCATGAGAAAGAGAAAAAAGAATTATAAAAATGTTCCTTACAAAGCTTCCTTAAATGCTCCTACCTACCTCTCATGTCCTAGTGGACAAGGAGCTGTGCTACCAACTCAAAGACATGTAGTTCGAATCCACTAGCTGTTCCAAGGGGGAAAGATGGGCAATCCCCTCCCATGCATTTATAGCCTTTGAAAACTCACTGCAGGCTAACTTGGAAGTCTGCTCTAAATCCATGGCAATGAATTCTTTGTTGCTAACATAATGAAAATGCTGTGAAAGGAGAGACTGTAGTGAGATAAATATTATCACTACCTGCTTATAGGGATTGGAAATTGTTATAAAGTTTCGAGAAATATACTGCACGAATTTAAGTCACTAGAGGCAGACAGGCGAGATGAACTGATAGAGCAGGTGAAAGAAATTACACCTATGATCATACACACATAGGTGACGCAGATGGTACATAGTTTCTACCATGTAACCCATGATACTACCAGGTATTAATTTTAAGGGAATACATAGAAATGTATTTGACAGCACCAAAACATAAGCAGTGTTATTTATAATGGTAAATAATTTGAAAGAGAGCTGTTGTTGTCAGGTGCTGTCAAGTTGAGTATATAGAGATTCCATGAACCACAGATCTGAACTCTGTCCTATCCTGTGCCATCTTCACACCTCCTGACACACTAGAGCCTATTGCAGCAGTCACTGTGTCAGTCTATCTGGTTGAAGGTCATTCTTTCTTTTGCTGTCCTTCCACCTTCCCAGGAATGATGTCCCTCTCCAATAAATAGCGTCTCCTAGCAACATGCCAAAATATCACATACAGAGTAGGTCTGAAAAATGAGGGAAAGGTTAAACTATACTAAACCTATTTCTTTTTTTTTCCGTTTTTGTTCAGACATTCCCCTAGGTCTTATAGCCCTGGTATGTCCACTTGCCATACAGCGGTCACTTGTGGTTGCTGTGAGGCTGAACACTGTGACACTGATGTGTCAAATGCATTAATGTGGTACCCAATGTGGACAGAGAGTGGGGTGGAATTCCCCGATTAAAACAAGCTTGGAAGGAGGAGTGGCATCCACTTCTGTAATAGCTTGCCTCCGGAAACCCTATGAACCTGGAGAGAGGATGAAAGACACCCAAGTGTTCAGGACTCTCCTTCATAGGGTTGTTATGAGTCGCCTGTGACTCGATGGCACTTAACAACAGCAAACCTAATTAATGGAATATACCATGAGCATTTTTAAAGAAACTGCTTTCATAATCTTATAAAGTAGGAAGGGGAAAAAAGCATAAGGGCACAACCATTATAAGGGTGCTAGACATCAGAATGATGACCATTACCCAAACCAAACCAAATTCTGAAGAATGAAGAAGTGCTTATTAAAATAATTAGTGATAAAATTAACACTCAATTATAACAACATGACACAAATTTTATATATATATATATATTATGACATTTTCAATAACTAGCCATTCCAGTCAATACACTTCTTCCCCTTGGTGGTGGGTGCTCTGCAGACCATCACTTAGAGGGTAAACCGGATCCTAAACAGATTCCCAGGTACCAGGATTGGAAGAAAGGGTCCTGATAGGGAATAGGCTGGCCATAATCTTATTTAGGTAATCTGGAATTTGTATTTCTCATTATAAACAATCCAGAACTTGAAAGAAAAGGTCTAAATCTAGTTTTATGTTGGACCTAAATGAATCCTGTTAAATAACAAATGAAAAATGTAACTCATACTCTATAGCATGCAAGATCCACTGAAAACAGTAACCATCACTGGTCTGTACCTGTGCAGACCGAATGAATTGATGTTCAATACAAAAATTCTAGGCATCATTAGAAAATAATCCACATTTTTCTGATCATAGATTTTATATCTATCATGTATTTTGTAGCGTTTTCCCCATTGAAAAAGAAAAATAATTAATCTAAAGCAGAACTTAAACATCAATATAATGGTCTTTTAGGTTTTTATATCTTTATACATGATAAAGGGAGCTCTGAAGGCCTAGTGATAAGAATCTGAACTGCAATCCCAAAGAATCACAGTTCAAATCCAGCAGCTCAGTGGGAGAAGGACCGGCAATCTCCTCTTATGCAATTTACTACCTTTGAAAACCCGCCAGATGGTCAGTTATGAATCGGTTCTGACTCTACAGCACACACCCTTTCTTTGGTACCTTTAAAAATTACTAGTTCATAAAGTTCTGTGGACTTTATATTCATTTTACCTTTTGCAAATAAAGAATGGTTCCCTTCAGGACAGCATAAAAGGTTTTCCATCCTCGTTTTCCTCTCGGAGCTAGAAAGAGAAGGGAAAAGAAACAGAAAATTTTATTTGAGAGTAGTTTGTATTCTAGAAAGAGAATCTAAATCATCAGTCTGGTGAGTGTGTTTCAATGTGGTAGAGTTATCAGGCACCTAAACTAACAATAACCGAATCCTTTCATGGAGTCTTATTGTGTGCTAGATAACATTAATAAATATTTCCTGTATATTACTGGCTCACTTAACTCTATACTATCGAAACATCATTTAAAAAAATAAAACAGAAGCAAAAAGAAGTATCCTACACATGGCCATGAAACAAAATGAGAAGCAGCTAGGACTTCTAGTTCATAGACAATGAACTAGTCAGCTCTAGTGTAGAGAAAGCTTAAAAACTAGGAAAGCAAAGAGGATACATATGAGAATACATAGTATCACTAGAGAGAGCCTAAAAGGCTCATGTATCAGTCCAGAAGTGGTAAAGGTTTTAGAAGAAGGATTTTCACCATAACAGCTGATATAAAAACATTCAGTGTTTCTCCTTTACAGTCCCCTCAATCAGATTATTCTTGTCATCATTATCCTCAGAAACCTGTGCATACTGTCAAGCAGATTTTGCTCCACTCTGGTGTAACTTTAATGTTTTACCTAATGTCGCTCTCACTAGACTATGAAGACCCTGAAGGCATGCATCATCCACATTTATACTTCACTGACCCTAGTATCATCAAGGCAGACATTAGGCACTTTCATAAGAATTCTCCCAATATAATAAACTGATTGCTACAGAAGTACTTATATTCCTTTTGCTTATTTTCTTCATGAGTATAAACAGAATTTCTGCATTGATTTATACAAACTCCCATAGATTATTCAAAACTGTAAGCACAGATTTTTTTAAAAAGTCTTTTATAGAAGTCCTTGGGTTATAAACATGCTCTGTTCCTAGGGAAGTTTTTCAGGATTAGTTTTCAGATAACAGGAAATAGGTACATGTAGTTCTTTTTCAGTGCAAAAAAAGGCTCACTGCCTTTTAAATTTTTTTTCTTTTTTATTTTCTACTAGTTTATTTACAAAATTTGAATACAAATTTGAACAAATTCTTTCCATTTCCTTTTTTCATGGTTTAAAAGTTGAACATGTAGCAAGTGAAAATGATTGAGATCAAGAATTTACTGCTACCACAGATATTGTGGACTCAAGTAAACTTAAATCTGCCAATTTCAATCTTTTCTCCATTTGTTGTTTTTTTTTTTTTTTTAAGAATTTGCTGTTAGAGGTTGGTATACTCTTTTCAAAGTGAGGGCAAGTTTACAATAACATTAAAGAGAATACATGCTATTAAACATCATTATTGATAAATTTTATTAAAAATAAAATTGAGGCGAAAGCAGGTTGTTGTTAAGTGGCCTTGAGTGGCTCTGACTCACCGTCACCCTGCAAGTCTGCCTCCTCGGCACCTTCTCCACAGTCTCTGCTCGGCTCCAGCACATTGTTCCACTCACTGTGTCATTCCATCTTGTTATGAGTCTTCTTCATTTTCCAATTATCTTTCAATTTACCAAGCATGATGTTTATCTGTAAGCACTGGCTTGCCCAAGGTACACAGGACAAAACTTACTGATCCTAGCTTCTAAGGAGCTTTGTGGTTTCACTCCTTACCAGACATATTGCTTGCTCTTTCGGTAATTCAATGTATTTGCAATAGTCTTCATTAACACAAGTGAAGGGCATCAGTTCTTTAGTCTTTACTCAGTGTCCAACATTGAGACCCATACGAAGTGATATAAGATACCATGGTTTATGTCAGCCACACCTTAGGTTTTAAACTTACTTTTACCACATTGATGAGGTTTGGAAGATCTGTCAACTAAAATATACTGATTACGACTGTGGCTAATATGGGTGTTGATTGTAGATTAAAAAAAATAAATATAATGCATGCTTATCAGTCCAATTGTGAGGCTTTTTCTTTACCCGATGCTGAGGTCTAACCTACACTGAAAGAAACAATCTTTAAACATCCTCACGAAGTTCTTTAGGTCTTCTTCCTTCTTGTAAGGTTGCGTCATTTGCACACTGCAGTTTGTTAATAAGACTTCCTCCGATAACAATTTCACATTCTTCTCTTTATAATCCAGTTTCCAAGACTATGTGCTCAACACACAGACTGGATAAGCATAGTAAAATGATACAGTCCTGATAAACATCTTTCCTGATTTTAAATTCTACACACAATAGCACCTTGTCTTTCTGTTTGAATGACTGCTTCTTGGCCCGGAATTCCTGTTTTTTATAATATTGTTCATAACTTATTACATGCCACACAATTAAATGCCTTTGCATAGCTAATAAAACACTAGTGTCTTAGAAACTGTTCCAAAGGTCAGGAATTCAAATCTACCAGATACTTCATGGGAGTAAAATGAATATTTTACTCACTCATCCCATAAAGCTGTAATAAGCCTTAGAAATATTAAGAAGGGTTGCAAGGAGTCAAAATCAACTGGATGGTAATGAGTTTTATTTGTTTCAAACACCTTCCTGGTAGTCTCTGCTTTCAGGCAAAATCCTTCTGAGCCAATTAATTACTTCCCTCACTCTACATCTTTTCCTAAATCTAGCTGAAATTTGACATTCCCTAGTCAGTGCGCTGCAGCCAGGCATTTTTCTAATTATCTTTAGCAAGATTTCATTTTCATGTTATATTAATTGTATTTTTCTATACTTGCTGCAGAAGCTCAAAGACTGTAGTCTTTAATATGAACTGAAGCTCAACATCAAGAAGACAAAGATTCTCACCACTGGTCCAATTGGCAGTACCATGATAGATGGAGAAGAGATTGAGGTGGTTAACAGTTACAGCTTGCTTGGCTCCACAATCAGCACTCTTAGCACCAGCAGTCAGAAAATCAAAAGATGACTTGCATTATGTAAATCTTCTGTCAGGGACCTCTCAAGAGCACTGGGAAGCAATGATGTCAGTCAAGAGATGAAGGTGTGCATGATCCAGGCCACAGTCTTTGCAGTACTTGCTATGGATCAGAAAGCTGGACAATGAGTAAAAATGACGGAAAAAAATTGATGCCTTAGAGTTGTGTTGCTGGAGAACAGTCTTGAACATACTATGGACCGCCAAGAAAACCAAAGCGGCTCTCTTAGAGAGGGCGAAACAAATTTTTCCTTGAAAGCTAGGATTTTGAAGTTCTATCTCACATACTTTGGGCATGTGGCTGGAGGGACCTATCCTTTGAGAAGGACATCATGCTCAGAATGGTGAAGGGACAGAGCAGGAGAGGGAGATTCTGGATGAGATGTATTGACACAGTAGGTGTGCTGGAGTCAGTGAGACTGGCCCAGGAGAGAGCAGGCTTCAGAGCTGTTGTACGTAGGGTCACTATGAGTTAGTTGCAGGCAAATCGATAGCACATTACCAACATTAACAGCAACAACAACAACAAATCACTAGAGAGTCATAGAGATCTTCCATAAACTTTCTGAGGCTGTAAATCTTCGCAAAAAAAGGAGGCACATTTCTGTCCTGAAGAAAGGCTGGTGGATTCAAACTGCTGACTTTTCAGTTAGCACTTGATACCCACTATGTCACCAGATTTTAAACTTGCCTTTAGATCAAATGTAATCAAGTTATATAAAATTTGTATTGTATGAAACTACTTTTAAGCTTTCTCAGGTAACTTAGAAGTGTTAAGCAGTATATCCTGTGTCCTTTAAGAAAAGCTAGAAGTGCTTGATATATTAACACACTCAATCTACACAGAATGCCCTAGGTAAGGAACTATTATTATCTCTATTATTCAGGTCGGGCAGTGTGGGTGCGAACAAATGGAATTCAACAAAGAAGGAGAGATTTGTAAAAGAGAGTAGGCTGGAAAGGCTCTCCAGAGGCAAACCTCAAAGGTTTTAGTTTTAACCTCCAGTCCCCCCACCTCACCCCACCCCACACCCACACAACGCTGCCATGGCTGTGGAACCCTGGGTGATATTCACTGTGTGGATCACAATGGGCTTTAATGTCGATTATTCTTTGGGGAGCATTTTCAACTACTTCTTGCAATCCATCCTTATATGTGTTTTTGTTGTTGCTGTCAGGCGCTGCTGAGTCAGTTTCAAATAATTTCTCAGTTACCTGGCATACAACAAAGTGAAATGCCATACCACCCTCAAAACATGTTCCCATGTTTGAGCCTGCTGTTGTTATGATGTCCACATATCTTTATTGATTTTCTTCTTTTTCTGTAAAAGAATTAACAAGCTTTGTCATTTTTAAGAGTTCATTTGGAGCTCTGGTGGCCTAGTGGCAAGAAGCTGCACTGCAAACCTAGAGGTATGCAGTTCGAATCCACCAGATGCTCTGCAGGAGGTGGGGCAATCTCCTCCTGTACCAGTCAGATCTGATTTGATGGTAACACACACACACAGAAATAATAAAATTTTTAAAAAAATTAAAAAATAGAGTTCAATTGGAGCAGGTTATAAGATGGAGTAGGAGTGGAGTGTGGGGAGAGAGAAAGATTGGACGGAGAGCAAATCGAAAGACAATTCCAAGAGCCTAGATGGGTGCGGAAAATGTAGGCATAACGACTGTTGTTGTTATGTACTACAGAGAGAACTGACTAACTGGCTCTCCAGTGAATCATAAAAGGCAGTAAATTACAAGGAGAAAACTGACCATCTCTTTCCCATGAAGCAGCTGGTGGGTTCAAACTGCCTTCTTTTGTACTGGCAATGCAACTCCTTACCAAAAGCACAGACAACAAAGACATAGAAGAGAACCAAAGACACAGCTCTTAGTCTCTTCCCACCAGTAACAACACAGCGAAGAAAGCCACAGTCACAGAAGAAATCTATCCACAGAGTAATGGCTTCCATGAACCACAAAATGACACCAGGAAAAACTAGATGGTTCCCAGCTAGCAGTACTGCGCTTTCTGAACAAGGGGAAAAACAGAAGGTCTGAACAGAATGGGAGAAAATGTAAACCAAAGCTCAAATTCATAAAAAGGTACCGCACATACTGGACTGAAGCAGCTGGAAGAACCTCTGAGACTATCGCCATGAGACACCTTTTTAACCCAGAACTGAAGTGACTGTATAAGAGGTCACTTTTCAGTAAAATAATATACTGTCACATCAAATAAGAACGAACACCCATGAGAAACTGGTATTTAAAATTGTTGTGTGCCATTGATTTGCTTGCAACTCATAGTGACCCTATGGACACTAGTTCTGAACCCTGCTGTATCCTGTGCCAACCTTATTGTTTCTGACACACCTATCCTCATTATCTCAGTCACTGAGTCAATCCATCTCATTGAAGGTCTTCCTTTCTTTGTCCCTCCACACTCCCAAGCATGATGTCCCTTACCAAGGACTGATCTTTCCTTGCAACATGTCCAAAGTATGTCAGATGTAGCCTCAGAATCCTTGCCTCCAAAAAAGCAGACTGGTTTCACCCTTTCCATGAAGAAGCTGTTAGTTTTCCATGTTATATTCAATACTACAGTTCAAAGGCATCAATTATCTATCATCCTTACTCATTGTCCAGATTTTGATGTGTAATACTCAATAAAAAAAATCCAATGATACAAAACCAAATGGTCAACTTTTATCCAAAAATAAGAGGAGAAAAATAAGAGAAGAATGTAGAAACAGGGAAATTGTAGGGATGGAAACAGTACAGTTGGACAGAAATGCTGAGAATGACACCACATGGCTTTGACATTAATCAATGGTCTGGAATGATTAGTGTATGAATTGCTGAATATAATTTTCTGTACAAAATTTCAGCTAAAATATGATAGACTGAAAAGTAAAAGAAAAGATAGCCACAATAACTGAGTACCTACTTTGGGTACTGGGTTAACACAACATGTTCTTTCTCGTCTAAACACGAGTTTCAGGTCTGACTGCCTCCACTTCACATTAATCTCTCTCCTGTTTCACTTGCAGTACTGAGAGGTCAATTGCTGGGGAGCTACTAACTACACCACAGGGCAATTCAGATGGGGGAAAATATATTCTGAAGGGAAACTTCCCAGACAATAATCCTTTGCAATGATCAAGTCTGCAATTCCTGTGAGACGCTGACAAAAAAGGCTCAGAGGAGTAGAGAAAGGAGGGAAGCTCAGCAAGGAGCTTTTAGCTCCTCAACCTTCAGCCGGATCTCTGCTCACAGGTGTTCCTAAAACCAACCAATACATGATGAACAATAATAATAGTCATAATAGCAAGAGTTAACATTTACTGAACCCATACATTTCAGTCACTGTCCTAACATTTGGTATGCATTACCTTGGAAGCAGGAAGCTTTTTTCTAAACAACATGCCTCTAGAAATGCTATGAATTTCGGTAAATGTTGATAGTTACTGAAAGGCTTCATTCTTTTGTTTATAGAGTCACTAACAGTCATGCTCGACTCA
Source organism: Elephantulus edwardii (assembly GCF_000299155.1). Lineage (NCBI taxonomy): Eukaryota > Metazoa > Chordata > Mammalia > Macroscelidea > Macroscelididae > Elephantulus > Elephantulus edwardii. The sequence goes on along the minus strand of NW_006399788.1, from coordinate 751,193 downwards.
AAAGCAGTCAACAACAATAACCTGAAGTCCTTAAATTCTATGAGGAAAGTTATTATTACAATGTCCATTTTACAGACATGGAAATTGATCTCACTTGACCTGCAGCATTTAACTTCCCATAGCAATGATCATTTTTATTCAGGCTGGCAGTCAATTACATAAAGAAAGGTGATCATTTATACCAGATTCAGGATATAATGTCTTGGATAACTCTCAGATACCATGGGTTTTGCACTAACAGAAAAAAATGCTGGCCATGTACAAGGGAGACAATGGTAAACAATCTGTAGTGGTACCAGTAGTCTGCCTCTGGGAACGCCTCCCAAACACTGCAGGTTAAAACTAATTAAAAGGTCCACAAGCCTCCGTGACTGCTAGTCTACCTTTAATATTATCTAAACATCTACCTTTAATACTTTCTAAAGAACCTCTTTCCTCCCAAATTAAAAGTCTCCATTAATGAAAAGAAATTCTGGTTTCTGGCTTACACTACACAAACAAAGAGTATATTTCCAGAAAAGGAAAAACTGCCAATTGCTCCAGAGATAGGTGATATTTGAACTAACATTAAACCATCACTGTTAAAATCCAGATATTATTTTGTCATTGTCTTTTATTACATATTTGAAGAAAGTTATTTGGAACTGTCATAAAGCATGATATACAATATTTTATTTTCAACTATTACAACTGAGAATTAAATCTACAATTTGGAATAAAAAGATAGACGGTTTCCTGGCTTTTATGAAGGGGAATGAAATATTCTTAATAAGATATTCAGTAGGGAGGAAAGATGACTATAAAGCCATTAAATCAGGCAATTTCTTATGAATATATGCTTTATACTAAAGTTTATATTTATCTATTAAATTATCTAATTTTATTTATTCTCCACTGAACATAAACACAGTGTACTGTTTGTTATTATACTTGTTTTTCTCTTATATTCAAAGAGCAGAGTGGTTTTTTCCTACAGTCAACTATTGCTCACTCTGTTCATGTACTCTTTTTTTCATTCCAGGTTTAATATCAGAAACATTGTAACAAAAAGAAACAAGCACTTACTGCCTGCTTCATTTGTTTAATTTAATCTTTCCTGTTTGTTGGTTTGAAAACAAGCTTCCACTGCCCCACGGAAAATGACATAAATACCTCTTTGCAGAACAGACAATGCCATGAAGCTATAAGCATGAGGACATACCTAGTGAGAAAGAATTCTTGAATCATCTGCTAGGTCAAGAAACTTGAATTGGACAGGTCAAGAACAGGGAAATGTGAGAATTCTATGCAAAGCACCTTTAATTTCTATGTATACCAAACGATTTTAAAATAATAATACAGACTTAACCCCTTAGGGACTGTAGAATAAATATAACACTTTGCTGATCGTGAAAACAGAGAAGTACTCACAATTATTCTATGCTAGTATCATTAAGACACTTCTATGTAAGATTTGTAAAAGGCATTATAAAGCTGATTTTATTGCCAGTTGATGCTATCTGATCACTGGGGAATTCCTGAAAGCATCTATGATGCAGTAAGAACACCTCGCCTTAGTGTGAAGCAAGCGCTTAAGTTTCACATTACTGAGGCAGTGGCAGATACAGTCAGGCAGGGCGAGTTTCCTTGTTTGGCTGGATTCAAATTATATAGACAAATTCATAGTCGACAGATGCACAGTTTATTAAGTGAAGCTGAGGGTAGTGCTTGCAAATTTATTTCCAACTTTCTTTCGGGCAATATCCTCAGGCATCACGTAAGATGTACTATAGAATCTAAATTAATATATTATCCTCAGCACTTTTATTTTACTATTGCAGCAAATGAATCTAAGCTGTGCACATTGGGAGATGAGTCACAGGATATTAAGTAACTGATGGGATCTGTTAGCCTCAGGTTTATAACAGGTGGTAGAAATAAAAGCTGCCTATCCAAAGCGGCCAAGTGGCAAGAGGCTGAGCTGCAATTCCCAATGGCATGAGGTTTGAATCCACCAGCTGCTCTGTGGGAGAAGGATGGGCCATCTTTTCCCATGTGATTAGCTGTCTCTGAAAACCCGCAGAAAGGTCAGCTATGGGTCAGTTCTGACCCAATCGTACACAACCACCACCACCACCTTAGTGTGAAAGGTGTCCTGGTGGCACTGTTGCTACAGTGTTCTGTTGCTAATTACAAGGTCAGTGATTTAGACCTACCACTTGCTCTGAGGGAGAAAGACAAGGCAGTCAGCTGGACTCCGAAGTTCAGTTTGCCTTTCTCCTAGTCACTGTGACAGCAAAACTGGTACAAGTTTCTAAACTGGTTAATAAGTGTACTTAGTAAAATGAGCACTCCTCTAAAATGTGAAAGAGCAAGTATATCCATTTAAAGACTAAGGTACACCTGATCCAAGCTATGGTCTTATCAATTAAAGCTGGACAAAGAACAAGGGTGACAGAATAATAGGAAATGCCTTTGAACTGTGATGCTGGAGAATACTGAATATCCCATGAGCTACAAAAAGAACAAAGAAATCTGTCTTGAGAAAGTACAAAGGAATGAGAGAACTTCATCTCATTCTTTAGGCATGTGACAAGTCCAGTCCTTTAAAGGATACCATAGTTGGAAGGTAGAGAGGTTAAAGACTGAGAGCAAGACCTTCAACAGGATGGGTCAACACAGTGGCTTTTGGAACAGACTCAAGCATATCAGAGGTGGTGAGGATGGTTCAGGATAGAGCAAGACTAAGATCTGTTGTTCACAAGGTCAGTCACTATGAGTTGTAATTGACTTGAGACTCCTTTTAATAAAACAAAGGAATTAATATTATATGATATACAATATTCAAAGAAATACTGGAATCCTAAGGTTATATAAACATCTTCTGAAGCTATCATTTAGCTACCTCTAAGCACACCATGAAGCCAAGCCATGAAAAGCCCAGACTCAATCCTGTCACTTTTCTTAACCTGTAATCAGATATGTATCTCAATTACAGTCCACTCCTACTTGTCCTATCCTGCTATGGCAATGATGCATTAATGAATAACCAACAGGAATTTTGCTCCACTTCACTCCATTCTGTAAGAGCATAGCAGTTGCTCTCTGACTATGATTCATTGACTTTTGTTAACATCTTGTATCTGGTGTATGACAGCAAATCTCACATTCCAGTGATTGTCTTCATTTTTATAAAATTTTCTTTTCATTATATTTAGTCTGGGTTTCTGTATTTATATTTGCCCTGGCCACATATAGGTTAATTAAGCAATGGGTATATGCTCTAAGTAGCTTTAAAATTCCAAGAAATATGACACATGCACACACACACGTACATGCACATACATATACACACACACTCATTGCCATGGAGTCAGAACTGACTTGTAACTGCCCTTCCAGCAGGTTTTCAGAGGTTGTAAATTGCACAGTGGATGACTTTCCATTTTCTTTTGCAGAGGAGCGGATGGACTACAAACCACCTGCCACTGGGTTGTTAGAGCAACTTCTTACCACTAGACCTTATAATTAAGTAGATTCCACTGAGCAAAGATGTAGACAAATTGCAGATTTTTAATAATCAACTTGAAAAGCTGGACACAGCAAAAAGACTTTTGAAGTTCAAAAACTTCCTTATATGTAAAAAAGTATGGACCCTGAACTCCAAGAAAAACAAAGTAGCTCAAGGAAGGTGAAATTTCTCTTTAAAAGAGGCAATGAATATAAAATGTATACACAGCAAAGTGGTAAAGAAATAATAAGGTTAAACATTTTCAGTCTGAGAGGAGCAAGTTGACTGCTGAGTCAGACAAGGAGGCCGATAAAATGACACCAAATCAGGTTTCTTCAACTTCACAGGCTCTGGATGACCCAGGTCCTCAGAGTCAAAGCCCCTGCTGAGCACACATTTCCACAAATAGCAATTCAAATAAGCCATTGTCATTGTAAAATAGCCTGAGGCCCACTGGCTCCTTTAAAAGGTCTCTGAGCAAAAAATGCTGCAGGTTAATAAAAATAATTCAGGGTGGCAGAGATGAGCAGCCCCAGACAGAACTTATTCTCCTGAGAACTGTAGTAGATGCTGACTGCACCCCCGGTTTTTTCTCAAACTTAGGACACCATGCAGAGACTTCCAACTTCTCCTGGAACTTGGTCCCTGACTCTGCTTATGTGGCTGATATTCTGCCTTCCTGCTCATGCCTATGAGCATCATTTTAAGTGATGCTACTGAATGTTTAACTCCGCTTTTCCAACCTCAGGCCAAATATCCATTTATTAAATGTCTGGTGCTTTTCCCTTTAAACAGGACAGTCAAAAGCGCATCTCCACAGCATTACATTTCCACAAATTGCTATGTGCTGCAGACATAAAGCCTGATTTTTTACCTAATACAGCTACCTCCCACCTCTGATTTATATATTGTAAGAATGTACTCCAATAACCATTAATTCATTTTAAAAGAAATAGAAGAAAAAATAACCTCAATCATACCTTAAGTTATTCTTGTTTTTGTATCAGTAAATGATAAAATGTTTACTATGATATTTGCTAAGACAATCAAGGAGCTTGGGGGGGGCAGTTAGTGGTAAGAAACTGCACTACAATCCCAAAGGCACTGGGTTCAAATCCACCAGCTGTTCTGCAGGGAAAGGATGGGCAATCTCCTCCCATCAGCATATTCCCTCTGAAAACCCACTGGAGGGTCAACTATGGGTCTAACCCGATGGCACACAACAGCAGCAACACCATAATCAGTTTGTAAACATTTTTTCTGTATTTTTAGGCTTAATTATATTTCATGAATTGTTTAAAAATACTGCATAGCATTAATGTCAGGATCTTATTTTAAATAACATCAAATATTGCTTTCTTTTCTGACATGTCACATATGAGGTTGTGTTATTAGGTACCACCATCAAGTTGACTGCTCAGAGCAACAATATGAAGAACAGACTGGAGCCTTTCCTCTCCCCCACACTCATCAGGATCTCTACCGGGCTTGGCACACTGTTGAAGTCACTGTGTCTGTCCACCTCCTTGAGAGTCTTCCTCGCTTTTGATGTCTTTTGCCAAAGACTCACTCCTGACAACATGTCCAAAGTAGGTGAAAGAAGTTTCACCATCCTTGCCTCTAAAGAATACCCTGGTTTCATTTCTTCCAAGAAAAATGTATTTGTTCGTGGCAGTCCATGGGATATTCAATATTCTTCGCCAATACTGCAATTCAAATGCATCAATTTTTTGGTCTTTCTTATTTTTATCCAACTTTCAGATACATGGGGAGCAACTCAAAACATTATGGCTGGATCAGGTACACTTTAGATTTTAAACTGACATCCTTGCTAGCACATGTTTAGCACCATGAAGTCCTTGACAGCTGATATTCCAAGGACAACACGTCTTTTGACTTTTCTACTACTTTTATCAGGGGTGTTGATTATGGATGCATGCAAAATGAAGTTGACAATTTCAATCCTTTTTCTACCCACTATCATGTTGCTTACTGGTCCAGTGGTGAGAACTCTGTTTCCTTGAAGTTGAGATTTTTGCTCTTTCTCAGTAAATGCTTCAAGTTTTCTTCACTTTCATCAAGAAAGTCCGTACCATCTACAGAGTGTCGACGACGTGATCTGCGTTACACATGCGCTAACAAGCACGACACATTCATCAGCCTCATTCCTTTTTCTCACATGAAGGTTTCTACATTACTGTTTCCTCTGCTGAAATACTGACATCTATGGTTTTGCACCTCAAGATCTTAAGCATAGTAGCTTTTTGCTTATAAAACACCAACTCAAGCCTGTTTGTTTCTTCTTCCCACTAAGATCACTGTTGTTAAAAAAAAATACATTCATCTATATAAAATATATGTACATACATATAAGTACACACACAGAGAGAGATAAAATTAACAAACTACCTAAGGACAAGGCTCACATTATTTAATGCTAAGTGGTTCCTAGGTGCATAGGCCTTGCACTTAACTTTTACCCTATAGGTTGTTGGTTGGAACTTTTCCAGCAGTTCCATGGAAGAAAGACCTGGCAACCTGCTTCCTTCAAGAGAAAACCCTATGCAACAATTCTACTTTGTCATATGAGATCACTTTACCTCAGAATTGACCACAGTACAGCAGTACAGGCAACAACACATATGTAATAAAATTTCTCATATGTACATTTTTAAAATCTTGATTGTTTCCTTTAGGAATACTCCCACAACCTTTACTGTATATTAAATTTCACATTTTCATCACATTACTAGAGGAAAATTTAATATATCACACCAAATCACCACACTAGAAGCACTAAAATTATCTAGTATGTAATATGTAATATCCGATGTTATTAGAAGTGTTAACCAAAATTTAAACTGATTGGGTCAATTGCACAAATGGAATAATTTCTGAAAACCAGAGTAAAATGTACTTTCCTATTTCAGAAAGAACTATGTCAGAGATCCTGAATATAAGATTTTTTTTTATGCTAAAAGACTGACAGTATATTCTATGGTTCTTTGTCAAAAATACTGCTTCTGAGGAGAACAGGGGGTGGCTTCCTTTAACCAACTTTTACTCCACTGCAGGAAGCTTAGATGTTAAAGTCACATGAGCTACCTTCAGTTTAACTTACAATTTAAAACTTAGTCTCTTAGTATAAATGTAGAGTCGTGATGGTATAACCTTCATCAAAAATAAAGTGGCATCAAAATGACACTGTCATGTGATGAACTTCTATGTGAGGCCTCAAATGACTCTTTGACTTTGTATTATCATTTTAAGCATCATTATACATTGTTGTGTGTGTGTGTTTATATATATACATATCTGCACATTACTCAAAACTGTTAAGTAAGGGGGGGATTTTAACCTAGTTTAAATATAATTGCTTTGCTTTGCCTCCACTTAGAGCCTCTCACTAACAGGAAGAGACAATGTCTTGTGAGGGAGAAAAATTCACTTTTATTATTTCTTAATTACAGTGTCGCTATTCTCAACGTTATACAATAGCAAAAAATTCTGCCTGCATTGCCATTATAAACTCTATTTTCAGTATGTGTGACTCAGAATAAGATCTACTCTTCAAATTTGACAAGTGGAACTAAATTTTTAAAAACTTTCTATGACAACCTAGTGTGTAAAACTTTCTAGAGTGAGTGAACCTTCATAATTACCTCAAGATGTTGCCAAGTCCTCCTTTTAAAATGTATTTATTCCAGTCAAGTTGGAATGACTTAAAGCTGACCCTTTAATGAATGGGTTTCCAAGGCCATAAATCACATGGGAGGAGATGGTTTAACTTCATCCCTTAGGGATCCTAGTGGATTGTAACTGCAAAAGAGGTGTGACCTTTGGGTGAGCAGAGCAGCTCCAGATGGATTGTTGTTGTTGTTATGTGCCTTCGAGTCGCCTGCGACTCATAGCGACCCTATGTACAACAGCCCTAAACTCCGCTCTGTCCTGTGCCAAT
>NW_006399788.1:742575-743274 GCF_000299155.1 Elephantulus edwardii | reverse complement strand
CAATCTCTTCACCATCCATCCTGATGCTGCCAATTGGTCCAGTGGTGAGAATCTTTGTCTTCTTGACATTGAGCCTCAATCCATATTGTAGGCTTTTGCATTCCAGTCACCCTGATGGATTAGGCCACCAGAAATGTCCTTCCTACTCACAGTCAAAACTGAGACTCATAAGTTGTATCAGAACCTACTGACAGTTAGTAGCTTTTCAGGGGCTGTAACTCATACAGTATTCAATGGGCATGCTTCTTCCCAAGAACAGATGTTAGATTCGAACCACTGGCCTTTGGATTGGCAGCACAATTCCCTATCCTTTAGGCCATTTTAGCTCTCTTTCAATGTTGAGTATTTAAAGTTGAAGGTGTAAGATATGTAAGATTCTGAAATCCATTAAAGCAATTAATATTTCAATGTTTAATTTGGAAACTAATCTCAGTTGAGTATAAAGATTGATGAATTTAAATTGGGAATTAAAAAATACAATGGAACATTCCGAAAATTACTCAAGTGACATATCCATACAATTATCCCATTGGAGTCTCTCTTCCAATCTCCTCAGCTATAGGTTGGTTCCAGCTCGACGGCACATAGTAACAATAACACATCTTGTTTAACTATACTAGATAAAGAGGACTTGAAGCGCCTGCTGCAGAGTGTCAAGGACTGCAGCCTACAATATGGATTGAGGCTCAATGTCAAGAA
>NW_006399788.1:735134-737292 GCF_000299155.1 Elephantulus edwardii | reverse complement strand
GCATGTGAAAGTTGTAAATTAATAAGGAAGACTGAAGGAGAATCAATGTATTTGAGTTGTGGTGATGGCAAAGAGAAGTGAATATGCTCAAGCCTGTGGAGAGAACAAACGTGTCCTGAAAGAAGGGCATCCAGAGTAGAGGTCAGTGGGTGAGGCTGTCTCTCCCATACTCCAGACATGTTGTCAGGTATAACCAGTCCCTGAAAAAGGGTATCATGCTAGAAAACGTGTAAGGTCAATGAGAAAGGGGAAGATCCTCAAAGAGATGTATGAAAAAACAGTGGGTTTTGAGGATAGCACAGGACTGGGAGAAATTTCCTTCTGATTTTGGACACAAGTTCTCTATGAGTTTGAGCTGACCAATCCAACATGTTTTCATGTCTATATTAAAGGCACTCAGGTAAACGTGAACAACTGCCGGCATTCATGGGCTGGGGCTGCGAGTCAAAACAAAACTTAGGCACCAGACCTAAAGGACACTTTGATTTTTCCTGGGAAACTATCCTCTTGCACCATGTTGCAAATGGAAGAGAAGAGGCACTAAGCCACAAGAAGTCAGTCCTGGAGCAGAAGTTCAGAGCAAAGGACTTTTCCTTAGAACCAACTGAGACAGGAAGCCCTTCCTGATAGTTGTACCTGATAGTTGTACTTAGAGACCCTTAAACTCAAAATATACTGGCCACAGCATAAGAAATTGGCAGCAGCATGAGGTATTAGGAATCACAGAAGCCCCAACGACTTAAGACTTAAACCACCATATCAAGAGCTGGATAAGGGAAGAGAGGTATCGAATGGTGTTGGTGGAAGTAGAAAGTGATGCTGCTGGAGTAGGGAAAGGGGTGGGTCAAGATACATGTGGCAAGGGTGGATAGCAACACTGAATTTATTGGTCATTTCTCCAAGTGGGGAAATGTCTTTAATCGGCTTTTTTCTGTAAAATGCTTGTCTCAGATACTATTATAAATAAACACATACACCCCCCCCAAAAAAAAAACAACAAAAAAAGACAACCCAAACACACCAACCAAAATCAAAACTAAGACAGACTAGCAAGAAGGATTAGCCATCTACTTTTGAAATAATAAGCCTTTGGATACCCTATGTCCAATAGAGCACACTTAGACTAGCAAAATTAGCAACTGAAGCTGAGATCTCAGGTACAGAAACACAAAGGAGGAACAGTTGTAAGCAGACGCTAGTGATTGAAATGTGGAATTAAGAAGCATGAATGTAGGAAAACTGGACATTTTTAAGAAAGAAATGGAACACATAAATATTGACATACTAGGTATTGATGAAATGATATGGCTTAGCATGAGATATTTTGAATCAGATGACCATATGATCTATTATGGCAGAGATGAAAAGATGAGAAAAATATGGGGCTGCTCTCATAATTAAAAAAAGTAATTTCTAGATCCATCATGAAATACAATGTGGTGAGTGACAGGATAATATCCATACATATACAATGAAGTCCAGTGAATACCACTATCATTTAAATATATGCATAAACAACTAAAGCCAAAGAGCAGGAAATAGAAGATTTCTACCAACTTCTGCAGTCAGAAATTGATCAAACATGCAATCAAGATGTATTGATAATAATGGGTGACTGGAATGGAAAAGTTGGGAAGGAAAAAAGGTTCAGTTGCTGGAAAACATGGACTTGGTGAGAGAAATGAGGCTGGAGATAGAATAATAGAATTCTGCACATTCAGTGATTTATTCACTGCAAATACCTTTTATAAGAAACACAAACACAGACTATACACATGGATTGTACCTGATGATATGCACAAGAATGAAATCAATTATATCTGTGGAAAGAATCGCTGGAGAAGCTCATTATCAGCTGCGAAAACCAGACCAGGTGCTGATTGTGGAACAGACCACCAAGTACTCATATGCAAGTTCAAGCTAAAGTTGAAGAAAGTAAATCCATAGGAACCAAAATTAGACTTTAGGTCTAACCCACTCGAATTTCAAACCATCTCAGAACAGGTTTGAGGTTTTAAACACCAATGAGCGAAGACCAAATGAGCTGTGGGAGGATATCAAGAATATCATCCATGAAGAATGCAAAACATCATTACAAAGGCGGAAGAGGAAGAAAAGACCAAGATGGATGTCAGATGAAACTCTGAATAATGCATTA
>NW_006399788.1:728184-735034 GCF_000299155.1 Elephantulus edwardii | reverse complement strand
AGAGCGGAGTTTAGGGCTGTTGTACATAGGGTCGCTATGAGTCGCAAGCGACTCGATGGCACATAACAACAACAACAACAGATAAAGTTATTGAAAATTTAACTAGAATTATCCTTCCTTATCCACAGGAAATATGCTCCAAGACTCCTAGAGGATGCCTAAAAGCATAATCACTATCAAGTCCCATACAGACTGTTTCTTTTCCTGTGCACACATGCCTAGAATAAAATATAGTTAACAAGTTTGGCATAGTAAAGGTTGATAAGCAATAACTTTTATGTAAAATGAGGTTTCCAATACTGTGACAATCACACAAAGTTAATCTGATAAATGAGATAGCAACCAAATAAAGAGCTGATAGCATATATAGTCAAGATATGCTGGAGAAAGGGATAATTAACATGCAGACCATGACCCCAGAAACTGATGTTTGACTGTGGTGGAGAACACATAAACACATACCTGAGAATTCGCGTGTACACACAGACACCCCCACGCGCACCCCCAGCACCATCTACTGAAGCATTTATGGTATCTCTTAATTCTTTATATTACATCCCATGCCATAATTAAAACATTTAGCAGATATTGCAGACTGCTGCTTTGGAGCCTTCTCTTCATATAGTGGTTATACTCATCTGTATCTTGTTACCTGAGAGAATGTCGGCATGAGCATAATTGCACCTCTTTCCCGCAATTTTCAGCATTTCATTTTTGTGGTACCTTAGCTGATAGGATATGTACTTTAAAATCTTTACTGTATATTCTACTTAATAATTACTTTCAATAAGAGACTTAAATCTAACACATATGTTCTTTGGGGGAAAAAAGGATATATTTAAGTCTCAACATACATACAGTCTTGGGTGTAAGTACATAAGCTGTTGTTGCTATGTGCCATCGAGTTGGAACTGACCCTCTTGCAGGTTTCTTGGAGCTGTAAATCACATGGGAGTTCACTGTCTATCTTTTTCCAGAGAGTAGCTGGTAGATTTGTGTTCTAAGCCTTTGGGTTGGCAGCATAACTCCTTCCCTAGGCCACCAGAGCTCATACTCATATTAGGTAAATAGGTATAAACATATAAAAGTATATTTTTCAAGATAAAAAATAGTAATTGCTATTAAATGACACAGTTTGGTGCCTCCTCAAAAAGCTGAACATAGAAATTCCACATGACCCAACTATTCTACCACTTGCAATATGTTGTTGTTGTTGTTATGTGCCGCCGAGTCGCTTGCGACTCATAGCGACCCTATATACAACAGCCCTAAACTCTGCTCTTGTCCTGTGCCAATCGCACTGTCTCTGATGCTCCCATCCCGATTATCCCAGCCACTGAATCAATCCACCTCATAGAGGGCCTTCCCTTCCTGTGCCGTCCCTCCACCCTCCCAAGCATACCCTGAGAAAATGAGGACTGAAGCACAAACTGAGATTTGTACACTAATGTTCACAGCAGCATTATTCACCATCACAAGAACATGGAATCAGCCCAGATGTCCAACCACAAATGAACGGAATGAGAAATTATGGTACATTCACACAATGGAATACGATGCAGCACGCAGGAGCAATGATTTTGTAAATTATTACCTAACTTGGCAGGGACTGGAGAGCATTATGCCGAGTGAACTCAGTCCTCCCACAGGATATTATATAAAACCACTATTGTAGAATGAATATAAGGATCCAAGAGGGGTGGGAGAGGGTGGGAGCAGAAGGATGAGGATGTACAGCGGAAGCGGAGGATTAATCATGGGTTGTACAATATGATGGGTGGGGAGGTGAGGGAAATGGAAAGAATTTGTTCTTTAATACAATTTATTCAAATTTTGTAAATAAACTAGTAGAAAATTTAAAAAAATCATTAGTATTATTTTATGAGCTCTAGTGACCTACTGGTAAGAAGTTGTGGTACAATCCCAAAGGCATGTGGTTTGAATCCACCAGCTGCTCTGAAGGAGAAGGATGGGCAGTCTTCTCTCATGCAATGTATTGCCTCTGAAATCCTGCTGGAGGTTCAGCTGTGGTTCAATTCTGACTTGTTAGTAAACAACAGCAGTAATACTATATTGGTGGCCTAGTGGTGATGAGGATGGCTCAGGCCAGGGTAGGGTTCAGCTCACTTGTTCACGGACTTGCTTTGAGCTGCACTCCATTCAACAGCACCTAACAACAGTGATAGGGAATCTTGCTTCCAACACAAAAGCATGCGGTACAAATCCACCAGCTGCTATGCAGGATAATGACCCCCAATGTCATCCTTTGTGACCTACAGCCTCTGAGAAACTGCTGGAAGGTCAGCAATGAGCCAACTTTGGCTCGATGGTAGAAAATTAACAAATAAAGTCTTCATTTAGGACACTCATATCGTGAATAAGTTCTTTCTAGTCATTGTCTTACATTGATTTTATTTTCATCCTACCTGGGAAGATCCAAAAGCTATTATTTTGTTTTTCAAATTTGGTATTTTAAAGCTTTTCCTTAATGCCATATTTAATGGGTCTGATAAACAGGTATAACTACTCTATGAGACATACAGCATTTGCTTTTATCTATTATTTGTCTCTTGGAGGTAGAATTTCTGAGCTAGGACTATCTTTCAAAAGCAAAAATAATGAAAGGAAGAAGGCCTCAAAGGTCTTTAAAATGCTTATGAGGACAATTAAGAACACAATTTGATGAGCTGACTCCTTAGAGTTAATTAAAAAAATGAAAGATGCCAAGTCTTAAGCCAGACAAGTGGGTCCTCAGAGATAGTTAATCAGGGCTTTATGAGAAAAGAATCTATCCTGAGAGCTGTGATCCAAATCTTCCCTTACGATTAAAAATTGGTAGTAATACCAATCATCAGAACACCTGGCCATGTTTATTTGTAGATACAAATACAATATAGCTCTAGTTATATTCAACATGGTGAATCCAAATAAATCTCTGCAGACTTAGGAAGGTAAATACGAAACATGTGTTTCTTAAAAGTTATTTAGAATTATTACATAAGAAGTGAAGTTCTTATTCCAGAAAAGCACCACCACTTCTTTTTTAAACACATTAGCATTTTAGCTGCTTTTTTTTTTGGTTTGTTTTTGAAACAGGTGTTTGAAACCATACATATTAATCCCTGTGGGGCTTAATATATGCAAGGGTTCCCCCCCCCCCGCTCCATTTAATTTGCACATTGAAGTTATACTCCACCTGACAGGAATGGGTGTCACAAAGACATCTTACTTTGGGGATGCTGGGTATGACATCTCTGATAGTCCATTTTTTGGTTGTTGTTGCTGCTATGTACCATTAAGTTGGAAGCAATGCATTAGCTGACCCTTCAGCAGGTTTTCAGAGGCAGTCAAACACACAGAAAGAGACTGCCCATCTTTCTCCCATGGAGCAGCTCATGGATTCAAACTACGTGACTTTAGGTTGGTGGCCCAACTCCTTACCACTATGCAAAATTTTATTATGTTCAGTAAAAACATTTTTTAAACTGAATGTACAGAGAAAAAGAGAGAGAGTGAGTGTGTGTGTGTGTTCCACAAAGAACAACAAAAAAAGCTAATTATTGTTAACTGTTCAGAGTCACTCTGAGAACTTGTTTCTTCTTTAGGGACACTTAGCCATTTTCCAACCATGTTGGTTCTGTCAATCACGGGATTCTGTTGATAGTCATCCAAATGAGAGTTCTGCACTAGGATATACTAATGTTAGGGGAGAAGAAATAGCCTGTCTAGGCAAAATTGAACACACTAGTGTTCTGCTACTAAATGTGGGTCTGGCGATGAAAAAGATGCCTATGTGCAAAATAATGTCAAGACAATGAAGAGAGTGTTCTGATGGTCATAAATCCTTCATCTTCAGGTATGCCTTCTTTTCCTCCAAGCTAGTTTGACTTGCTATTATTTGCAACCATAAGAGTCCCAACACACTGCCATCTGAGAAAATCTCATGTATAAGCAGGCTAGTGGACAAGTTACACAGGAAAAATGGCGATCCCATCCCCCAAAACTTAGAAACAGTAAGATGTGCTCCCAGTCACAAGGGCCAACGTCACTTCACTGCAATGTCTCTGGACTGAGATATAATATAGTAATCCACTAAAAAATGTGTCCAGTGATTGAAATTGTGATATTTTTCATCACACCACAGTGTGTCTGCAGGTAGATGGAGACACTCTAGACATATAGTCTACTAATTCTGAGCATGTATCACTGTTGTTTTATTTAGACTGCTTACTACATGAAATTATTAATTAATTCTCTGCAAAGATTCATACACTTCACTCTTTTTTAAGGTCAAATATAACTTACTCCCACAGATAATTACATCTCATACTGCAGAGAAACTGAAGTTATCAGATGAGATTCCTTCAATTTGCTAATACTAATAATACCATTTTCTCTTAGATTTTATCTGTTATTTTTCTTTCCAAAGATCAGTCCTTTCATATGCATTTTGGATCTCAATCTTTCCCCATCCACAGTGTCTCTGGGATAGGATACTATTTATTATTTTCTATTTTTCACACCAACCACTATCTCTGTAAACCCTAGTTTGCACAGGAGATAGGAATCGCCACCATCGTATTCACTATATTTGTTCACAGTACATACTAGACATTCCATATTACTTCTGAAGGAATGATTAATTAATAAAAGGGTAGGGACTCAGTAATTTTTGAATGTCTTCCTTTCCAAAGTTCTGTAACCATACTTGAGGAAGATCAAGAGCTACAACGGATTTTGAATTAAAAGCTAGCCAAATTTTAGAATATTTGTCTTGCTAAACATTTTTCTTCAGACTTCACTTTGCTTCAGATAAATTAACCTTACATTTTGTGTGTATAGATGAAATAAGGTATAAAATTACAAAAAGATCCTTACTCTTCTTTCCATCCATATCTGCATGGATTTTCCGAGCCAAGAACCCACTTTTGTACACAGTAGCATTTGGATCATGAGGAATGTCCAAGAATGGATTGGTAGTACTCCCAATTCGACTGATAGTCTTCGGATGTGTTCCATTAGCTTTCTCATCGGTACTTTCTGAGGGTGGTTTTTTTTTCTCTTCATCATCTCTAGAAAGGGAAAAATCAGAAAGACTGAGTCAAGTATCTACCAGAGTATTACCAATAAAATATCAAGATTAATGACATTTTCTAATAGGCTAGCTAGCTGTATTGATAACACCATATTTACGAAATGTCTTCTATGTGCCAAGTATTAAGAGTCATAACAATCTTGGAAGACAGAATTTGGTACGCTACATTCCAGGTCAAGAGACATATTCAAAGAATATAAACAATCAAAGTCAGAGGTGATTATTAAAAATGGAAAAGATAATGAGAATACAATACCAGCATTCACCCTAACTACAGCCTCTACTTTTTCCTTTCTGCATGTCTTTAAAAAACAAACAAACAAAAAAACCCCCAAAAAACCCAAAAACAAAAAAACCAACCAACCAACAAGTGAGGATTAATTGGCAGGGATTATTACTTACATTTTTTTTTAATTTCTATAGGATTTATTGTGTTAGACACAGACAAAATAAATTAGTATAGATTGGTTTGATGAAAAGAACTGAATTGTATCTAGCAAATAACTAGAATCGTGTCTAACATCTAAACCTCAGAGAAGGTCACCAATGGATTAGGACGGTAGTATTTTATTGCTGCTAATTTCCCTATAGCCATTGAGGAAACCTGCAACTGACCAGCTTCCTTTTCTAAATCCTTGTTTTGTTAAGTAGCGTAAGTTTAACTAAAATCATAATGCATACTTAGCATGGAGGCAGAAAACTGACAATCTCAGCTAATAAAAAGTTAATAAGCTCTAGTATACTGCTGGAAAATATAACACTATAATAAGAATAATTGTATAAAGCTCAGCTGTTTAATTTCCTGAATCACTTGTGGTTTCATACCTAGTCAACTTTGATTACAGAACCTTTTTATTAAAGCTTAGACAAAGTAACCAACACTAAAATACATTTTAAATAAATCACAAATTAACAAGCACCAAAGTGTTGTGAGTTTGTTTTCTTTTTTTTAAGGAAAACCAGCCTTTTTATTCCATAAACATTTTATAAGTAATTATAAAATATAACACTGGCCTCTTTAGACATTAGTTTCCTTTAAAGTTTTATTTTTAGATGTATAAAAAAGTTACTGAGATTCCACCTAGAGTTCCTTTATGCCTACCACCTACCTTCTCCTTATGTTAACATCTAACATAACCATATGATAATAATTAAAATAATAGAATTAACATTAGTCAAGTATCATTACCTAAGCTACAGGCCTAATGACAATTTCACCAGTTATTTCATTAACACCTTTTTATCCAGACTCCCATACCACCTTCAGTTATTCTGTCTCCTTGCTCTCTTCCTATTTATGAGTTTCTCAACACTGCCTTGTTTTTTATGACCTTGACATTTCTTAAAAGTACTAGCCAGTAATTTCTTAGAATATTCTTTCATTTAGGTTCATCATCATGATAAATGGAGAAGACTGACGTTGCTAAGAATTATTTGCTTTTTACATGGATCCACAATCACTGCAAAAGCGGCAGCCAAAAACAACTATGAGATATCATCTCACCCCAGTCAGAATAGCAAAATTTAACAGAACAGCAAGCAGCAAATGCTGACGAGGTTGTGGAGAAACTGGAACCCTTATTCACTGTTGGTGGGAATGCAAAATGGTGCAACACCACTGTGGAAGGCGGTATGGCGCTTTCTCAAAAAGTTGCAAATAGAGATACCATTTGACCCAGCAATTCCACTACTGGGAATATATCCCAAAGAGACCATAACTGACATCCAAGGAGATATATGCACACCCATGTTTAT
>NW_006399788.1:705907-722879 GCF_000299155.1 Elephantulus edwardii | reverse complement strand
GGAGGGACAGCGCAGGAAAGGAAGACTCTAGATGAGATGGATTGATTCAGTGACCGCGGTAATGGGGGTGGGAGTGTCAGAGGCAATAAGGTTGATACAGGATAGAGCAGCGTATTAGGGCTCTTATATGTAGGGTTGTTATTAGTCCCAAGCAACTTGAGAGCACAAAACATCAACAATATTGAAGTAATATACTTTTCCCCCAAAGGATATCACAAGCACTATTCTCAGTGCATCAGACACATAACATTAATAAACTGGCATTGATTGCATTTTAAGAAACTGATAGAGGTTCATATCACCAGTAATATTCTTTCACTTTCTTAAGGTAATGTCTTAAAGATTTCTCTGCTGTAAAGCCACTATTTCATGGTTTTGTAATTCTGCAAATACATTTCTCCTTTATCTTTTATCCATTAAGAATTCATCAGTAGATCTGGTTTACTATGGGGCCTTAATTAATGATTTCTATTCACTTCTGCACTAAATTATAATTTTTCTTACACCCACAAACTTTATTTTTCTTTGAGTATATTCTTTTTTTCTGTATAAATTGTTCTAGTTGAAATCATTAGGAGCTCTTTCAAGTGTCCTTCAACATGCTGTATGTTTTTATTTTTTAAATATATTTACATATATTCTAAAACATCTACTTATTTTCAGGCATCATAAGTTATCTCAAGTTTACCTTGTATTTCCCCCTCTTGCAACCCAGAATAACTCACTTCTCCAAGGCACTGCTGTTCCATTTATTGGAGAACTGTATTTGGAAATGGGGGTCCTAGCGGTATTCATAGTTAGTAGAATGCTACTGAAATTATTTCTAGGTATGCTCAGTGGGTAAAGCTAAAAACATCTAAGTATGCTAACACATATACCCATAATCTATAGAACGCACATAATACAGACACATACATACATACATACATACACACACACTTCCATTTCTCTGCCTATTCATCTAGCTCCCACTCTCTAAGAGCATGTACTAACACCTTCAAACTCATCCATTATTATAGAATTAGTTCTAGTCTTTCTCCTTTGTTTATGTGGACTTCTGCACCCTTGACAAACTTGGCGCTCACTGCCTACACTATATTTAACTGTGTTTGGTAATTACTAATCCATGATTCTCTGAGAAACAAATTTATCTACAATAGTTATTTTGTCACTGTTCTTTTGTCTCTCGTCCTTTAAAACTTTTGAACTGCCCTCTAAAGTGACTTAGCTTTTCTCCTCTCCTGCCTGTTCACTATGCTATGTCATTCATCTCTAATAGAGGCAGCCACCTTTGTCACAGTCTTAATTTTTTCTTGCTTTCCTACATTCTGGACAATTTTTAAAATTTTACACATGAAAAAATCCACCTGGTTTCTTTCCAGTGTGGTGGGTTTAAGAAATGCATAGTCATGAATCCACTGTCACATTACCACCCAAAACTTTTCAATTACCTCCAAAATTCTTGAGATTGCCCTCTTTTAAGTTACTTCCTTCTATCAATCTGTATCAACTAATGATATCTTTTCCATTCCTCTAGTTTTGCTTCTTGTAGAATGGATATGAATGATCTGGTTTCTTTCACATGGAAGAATGCATTTAAGATTCATCTACATTCTTGCGTGAATCAATTTTCTATTAGTACTGAATCCCATTTAATTTTATGAATGTGCAGTTGGGTTGCTACCAGCATCTAGGTTTAGTTTCACAATGAACCATCATAATACAACTGAGATAAAAATGCAATTGCATGGGTCAGTAATTTAATAAAATGAATCCAGGAAAGAGGATCACTACTCTTCAAAGAGATCATTCTACTGTCATTAAGGTTCACTGCTGTAATTGTATGTCTGGATTCATTTTAGAAAAGAAAAAAAAATGCACTAAAGTTAATTTCAGGGACACATTCAAATATTGTTTATAGATTTTTAATGTCAGGAAAACAAATTATCTTTAATTGTTGTGTACGGCTGAGTTGAAACCAACCCACAGCTGACCCTCCAAATGGGGTTTCAGAGGCAGTTAGTTACACAGGAGCAAACTGTCCATCTTCCTCCTGTGGAGACTCTCGTGTATTCAAACCATGTACCTCTGGACAAACTCCTTACCATTGGGAACAACAAAATTCCTTACCATTAGGCCACCAGCGCTCCCTACATTAACCTAAGCAATCTAAAATACAATTATTTCAGAAACAAGCAAGTATTTTTATAAACTTACTTATTAATAAAATGCTTACAAAAGTACTTCTTTTTCTCACACTAGTATGCATTGGCTCTAGTGTGTCAGGAAGTGTGAGGATGGCACAGGATACAACAGGGTTCAGATCTGTTACAGAGTCACTATGGGTTGCCCTTGATTCTTTGGCACCTAATAATAATATTATGCATTATCTTTAGATCATATATTTAAAGTTTTACTATTAAACCATTATTGATTTTTTAAATTAATTTTAATGAGTTTACAGAGACTGGATTTCCATTTGTTCATTGTTGCACACTTTCCTTCCTGCCCACCCATCACTCAGTTAGTTTTTCTCTTTGAAAAGAAAAAATTCTTTCATTGTTATACAACCCCCCATCCACTCCACTAAATTTATTTTTATTATAAAACTTACTTTTACTATTACAATTGATAGCTTTAAGAAATATGCCAAGTAAAGTATTATGGCCATGTTTGAAATAGATTATTTTCTGCAAAATACCATACATGTTATTATGTTTTTGCTGACTACATAATCCCTATCCTACATTTAGTTTCATAAATGTGCTATGTCCATCCTTTTAGAGGTTGCTGACACTGTTTTTATTACTAAGCAGCATTGTTGAGCCAACTAGGACTCATAGCAACCTTGAGAACAACCTGGTGACTATTTGCCCTGTCCTGAGCAATCCATACAATTTCTGCCATGCTTAAATCCACTGTTGCATTCACTGTGTCAATCCCTTTTATTAAACTCTGAAGTAAGCAGATCTAAGATATTTTGAGGGAATTCTAGTGGTAAATAGTTGCACATCCAATTCAAAGGTAGGTAGTTCAAATACACAAACTGCTCCAAAGGACAAAAAAAGGTATTTTCCTCCTGAGTGATTTAATGCCTCTGAAAACCCAAGAGTGTCAGCTATGTGTCTGTTCTGACTCAACAGTACACAACAACAGAACTTAATGGTTACAACTAAGATGATCTTATAAGGTATTCACATTCAACTGATAATGTATTGGGCAGTAATTATGAACTTAATAGAAACAAATGCATGGTTTTGAGTGTTTTTGCTGTTGTTATGTGCCATCAAGTTGCCTGTAAATCATAACGGCCCTGTGTACAACAGTCCTAAGCCCTGCTCTACCCTGTGCTAATCTTATTTTCTCTGACACACCTATCCCATTACTCCAGTCACTAAAGTAATTCATCTCATTGAGGGTTTTCCTCTTCTGTACTGTCCCTCTACCCTCACAAGCATGATGTCGCTCTCCAAGGAGCAGCCTGGTTTTACCCTCTGCAGGACGAAACTGTTTGTTCTTTTAGCAGTCCATGGTATATTCAATACTCTTCTCCAGCACCATAATTCAAAGGCAACAATTCTCTAAAGTATTATTTTGCAAACTGATTAATGCCTTGATCATGGCTCATATAGTTCTTATATATTTATGATTAAAAGTAACCATTTCGGACTACACAGAAAAAGGCAATTAAAAAATATCAGAAAATGAACAGAAAAGTAAGATTTACTTGTAATATGGAGAGGATGTGTAAATGAGGGTCAAATAGATTTCCGGAACTATGAGGAGATACATAGATTATATGCATAGAAGAGCTTTGCCAGAACTGTTTTACTTAATTTCTAAGCATTACAAATATGGACATGCTAATAATGATGAAAGTACATTCTCTGTGAAAAAATAAATTAAGAACTTTATTTTTAGTTTATATGCAATAATTTTTTAAATTAAATTCAATCTCAGTGAATGATTTAAGCACAGTTTTGTTATAGATTTTAATAGATTGTGATAATTAATATAAAGCATAACAATTAGAAAAATATTTTGAAAATTTAAAACTTTAAGATCAGATTGCACAAAAGAGTAATAACCTTGGCATTTTATTATTTTGTATTTTGAATTCACACAATGTGTAGTTGCAAATTCTAAATGTTTCTGAGTTTATATGCTTGGTTTAAATAACCTATTTTGCAAACTCAAGATACTTTTTAATTACGAAGAGAGATGGCAGTATGAACTATTCTGACGCTTAAAACAAAAGTACATGCAGGTATTTCTGATTTGTAAAAATCTGGGTGTGGAACAAATGAAAATCTCTTGGCTGAAAAATATTTTAAAACACATATGCAAAATTAAGTTAGAATCAAATTCTTGTAGAATCCTAAAGCACTATAAAGAACTCTAGGGTTGTAGAAAACAAAAATCGCAATTTAAACATTATCTGTTATAAAAGTCTTTGTCCACTTCGTGAGACTAATCCATGTTACATGGTAAAACATATCAGGGATCTATTTCAGGGTGTCTTGCATCAAGAACATTTTGCTCCACCAACATTCTCTAATAACACAAGGCAAACTTTTCTAAACAGCATACATGATTTATATCCTGATTATACTGACAATTTGAGACTTTCTTCACACATTGTCTTGCTTAAAGTGTTGTACTGAGTTCAGAAGATAAAAGCATTATTTTCCATATACAAATGTACATAAAATTATACTGTCCAATATGGTAGCCACTAACTACATGTGGCAATTGATATAGTTTGCTTAAATTTCTGTTATGTAAGTGCTGGAGAAGAGTATTGAATGTACCCTGGACTGCCAAGAAAACAAACAGATTCATCCTGGACAGGGTTAAACCAGGCTACTCCTTGGAGGCAAGGATTCTGGGGCTTCGTCTGACATACTTTGGACATGTTGTAGGGAGAGACCGGTCCTTGGAGAAGGACATCATGCTTGGTAGGGTAGAGGGACAGCGCAGGAGGGGAAGACCCTCTATGAGGTGGACTGATTCAGTGACTGGGGTAATCAGGATGGGTGTGTCGGAGATGGTGCGGTTGGCACAGGATAGAGCAGGGTTTAGGGCTGTTGTACATAGGGTCGCTATGAGTTGCAAACGACTTGACAGCACATAACAACAAACAACAACAAAGTGAAAAATACACTTAATTTCCAGAGCCATGTATCATTGCTGTCAAGTAGTAAGAGACTCATAGGTGAACTGTCAGAGGGTTCTGGAAGGAAGGCTACAAATAGCAGAGGAGAAGGCCATCTTTCTCCTGTGTTGCTGATGGTGGATTTAAACCACCCGAGAGTACTCCACATGGATTGGGTTACCAGATCTCCCTTAAACTTAGTATTAAAAAGAAAGAATAAAATATCTCCACAATTTTGAGACTGAATACAACTGGAGCAATAAGGGCAGGTGTATGGGAGTCAGTAAGACTGCCTCAGGACAGGGCAGCCTTCAGAGTTGGTGTACATAGGGTCGCTATGAGTTGCAGGAGGCTCAACGGCCCATAACAACATAGAAAATAATATTTTGGATACATTGGGTTAAATAAATAAAATATACCTTTAAAATAAATTTTCATGTCTTTTTGCACTTATAATGGGACTACTAGATCATTTAAAATTATGCATGTGGCATCCTTACACTTCTTTTGGAATGGAACAATATTAGGAATATATACATGCATTTACATACATACATATATTAAAAGACATGTAAGTATTAAAAGCCAGAAGAAATCTTACTAGAAAAACAACTGGGGAGATATTCAACAGCACACGCCTAAGCAAAACTGTCAGTATGTGATTGCGTAGAATAGTCAAACTTGCACAATAAGTATTCTAGATACTGTGAAGTTAATAAAATGGTCTTGTTACAACCCATGCCATCAAAAATCCATACTGATCCCAGTTGCAAGATGTTGCCAACTAGTTAATCACTATCCATCTGGGCTTAAAGATACCTGGGTTTGTGCTGGCTGAGGGGCATAGTTGATATCACTGGGCTCCTAACCTAAAGGTGGGTAGTTCACATCCATCAGCTGCCCAAAGGGAGAAAGAAAAGAAGCATTTTCCAATAAAGAGCATAGCATAGGAAACCCAGTGGAGGGATTCCATGAGTCTGGCAAGTCGATAGTAGTGTTTCTTGGGGTGTGTGTGTGTGTGCTTGCTTAATTGATGCTATCTGCAAAGGAGTCCAACTGCACAGTGAATTAAAGACTACTTGACTACCAATCAACATTCCTCAGTTTGAACCCACTGGCTGCTCCATACGACAGTTTTCCTGTTAACAGTTAAAGCCTTGGAGACCTAATGGAGGGTCATCAGAAGCCGGGATTGAATTAACTGGAGAGCAGTGAGTTTGGTTTTGGTGTAAGTGCTGGGTAGGAGGAGAACTCCAGGGGAGGTTGTTAGAGTACCCAGCTGCTAATGGAAAGGTGGGCAGGCTGAATCCCTCTGCAGCTCCACTAGAGAAAGAGGGTACTGAGGGTGGTAATCTACTCCTGAAAAGCCGTCCTGTCTCAGAAACCTCGTGAGGCTCTCCGACTCTGTCCTGTAGGGTTACTGACTCTCTCAAATGGCCGATGGATGGTCCCGGTTTGGGATGGCATCAGGACGGAAGTGAGACCAGAAATGGTATTTGTGATCTGAGGAGTTTCCTTTATGACTCCTATCCCTTTTCTCATAATATCTCCCCAAACCTGAAGATTATAATTTGCACTAGCACTTTGAGTTTTGTTACCATATTTAGATTAATGAACAAATTATAAGAGTCTATGGTTTTCACAGATGTCACAAATGAAGTACCTTTACATATGACAGGCTGGTTCAACCTTACACAGTCGCAGGCACAACATTCAAAGTGTATTGATGTGTTGTCAAAAAATGCTCTGTATGTATAATTTACTCTTCTCTGTAGACTCACAGTCAACCTAACATTTTCATGAGTACATTAAACTGCTGAGACTGGGCTGTGCCTCAACTGTGTGCGGTACATAAAGACCGGACTCATACAGAGTACTGGTCCTTCTTACATATTATGAGAAGAATTCCAGTGCTAAAATACCAAGGTGAAGGCCATGTTTACCCTACTTCTTTGCCAGCAGCAAGCAGCTGTCTCCATCCTGCTTCACTATTTGCTCAACTCTGGGGGAAGAGTTCACGTTGGGCTCTTGGCCTGGTTTCGCAGGCCTGGTGGAGTCTCACTCTCCAGTCCATCTCACTCTGGAGCCTTGCACTTTGGGTTATAGAGCAGATGCTTGGTCTGCAGTGCTCTGTGCACTCATTCTTCTGCCCAGAACAGGACTGGAGTATGAATCAGTACCAAACTCTACCATTCACTTCTATCATTAATAGTTAATGCCACTTAACTCCATTTCTTCACCTCATAAGCACTCTAAAAGTTAAAAGGTATTATGCTAGCAAAAAAAAAAAATCTGGGTTCATAGAGGTCCAAGAAGCCACAGAGAAAGGAACCGAGATAATTAACCACTTGACTACCCTCCAGGACCATTACAGCATCCACTGGGAAGCATGTGTGGAGTATGACAAGCAGCAATGCATGATGACTCTGCACATCAGAGTGGAATTATGCTCTGTTACATTTTCAATGGCTGATTATACAAAAGCAGATTGCCAGGACTTTCTTCCAAGGAACCTTCAAATTCCAAAGTAAACTTGAACCTCTAACCTATGAATTAGCAGCTGAAAGCATTCACCATTCATATTACCCAAGAACACCTGGGGGCTTCAGCATTCGTTAAAGTCAGACACTAGTAAAAAAGATTTAAAAACTCCAAATTCAACTTAAAAGCTGATATGGATTGCATTGAGCAATTTAATAGTGAACAGCCAAATACTGTTAAGCATATTTACCAAGAAAAAAACGTTTAAAGGAAAATTACAATTTTACACACACACACACACACACACACACACACACACACACACACGCATGCCACACTTGCTGCTGCTGTTAAATGTCCTTAAGTTAGAACCAACTTAT
Source organism: Elephantulus edwardii (assembly GCF_000299155.1). Taxonomy (NCBI): domain Eukaryota; kingdom Metazoa; phylum Chordata; class Mammalia; order Macroscelidea; family Macroscelididae; genus Elephantulus; species Elephantulus edwardii. The sequence continues at coordinate 714,863 of NW_006399788.1, read as the reverse complement.
ATCTAACACGCCAGTGAGTTTTCAGAGGCAGTAAAGCACATCAGAGAGACTGCCTATCTTCCTCCCGTAAAATAGCTTGTGGATTTGAATCACCTGTCTTTGGGCTGGCAGTGCAGGTCCTTGATAACACTAGGCTATCAAAGGTCCCATCTATATCTCTATCGAGAGAAAGAGATGGATGGGGAGAGAGAAATACTGAGTTTCAGCTCTCCTTCAGGGAAAAAAAACAAAACAAAACACCGAAAACCAATGTCCCTCAGTGCATCACAGAAGATTATTATTAGTCCTTAGGAGATATTAGTTGCCAACCAGGTTCTGGGAGATATCGAAATGAATAAAACCATCTGAGGGACTCATAGTCCAGCAAAAGAAATCAACACAGTAATTATGTAGTATAGCATTGCTCATAAAGTAAATTACTATAATATATGCCATGGCAGATATGTACAAGCCAGAATGAAGTCAGAGAGATGGAAGAATCCACATAAAAATGCTAAATTATAAGCATAAGGAATCTTTTGGGGGTGAGAGAAATGAGGTGAAGGTTTGCCTTAATATTGTCCTGACTCTAAACATCCCAAATAATATAAAAAAAAATAACAAAGCCTTGACTCACATATTCTGAGCAATAAGAAAGGCTACTCCTTGGAGAAGAACATCATGCCTGGAAATGCGGAGGGACAGTAAAAGAGAGGAAGACCCTCAATTAAGTGGATTGATCTAGTGACTGCAGCAATGGGCTGGACTATGTCGGAGATTGTGAGGATTGTACAGGACAGGACACAATTCAGGTCTGTTGTTGATAGGGCTATACTTGATGGTACCTAACAACAAAATTAGTTGGATATTATTAAATTTTATTCTTAAATAGTCACAATTTATGCCATGTAAGTTTTGCCCCAATAAAGTTGCTTAAGATAAACCTAAAATGCTGGTGTTTGAATGTAGGAACCCAAACTAACCTGAGTATCACTTTATATTGAAACTAGGATTTGTACAACTTTTTTGTTACAAGATGGTAAAGAAGAAAACTTCTAAAAAAATGTGCTGACTTGTCATGGGTTTTCTATTAGACTATATTCTACTATGTCACAAAGCAAGATGAGTTTAAAACAGGTTTTGTCACTTACCAAAAATAAAAAAAAATCATGCAGTTAAATTTAAAAATCTGCTGAAATATGAAGTGTATCTTCTAAAAATATGTTGTTCTGATACAGTCTTAACTGTCAAGAAAGAGACTGCAGATTGGTCACTTGCCCTCTGAGATCAAAAAGAATGCTACCAGATGTGAAGAAGATGAGGGTTAGAAATGTGGCTTTAAAACACAAAGAAATGTTGCCATATGTGAGGATGACATGGTTAGTAATTTGGATTTAAAACACTGTAGAATGGTAAGCATAAGATGCTTTCCAACTAAGAAAAAACAACTATAGATAGGTAACATGGCTTTAAAAAAAACATATAAAATGCTGGATCTATGCTAGGTCAAGTCAGATGGTAAGATGTTGCTGAAATATGTACAGGAAAATTTTTAATGCCTCATTGAAAATAATTCTGTCTTTCTATGAGATGGTGCCAAAAGCGAAGAAGGAAGCCCCTGCCCCTCCCAAAACTGAAGCCAAAGCAAAGGCATTAAAGGCCAAGAAGGCAGTCCTGAAGGACGTCCACAGTCACACAGAAAGAGGATCTGCAAGTCGCCCACCTTCAGGCGGCCTAAGACGCTGAAACTCTGAAGGTAGCCCAAATACCCCCGGAAGAGTGCCCCCAGGAGAAACAAGCTTGACCCCTGTGCCATCATCATGTTTCCCCTGATCACTGAGTCAGCCATGAAGAAGATACAAGACAACAACACTTTTGTTCATTTTGTATGTCAAGACCAACAAACACCAAATCAAACAAGCTGTAAAGAAGCTCTGTGACATTGATGTGGTCAAGGTTAACACTTTGATTAGGCCTCATGGAGAGAAGAAGGCCTATGTTTGACATGCTCCTGACTATGATGCTTTGGATGTTGCCAACAAAATTGGGATGATCTAAACTGAGTCCGGCTGGCTAATACTAAACACAAATTTTTCTCACCATAAAAACAAAAAAATTCTCTGCAGGGCCATTATCTCTTTGATCTGACTCTGACTCTGGGGTACACCCGATGTGTCAGAATAGAAGCGTATTCCACAGGACTTTTGATGACTGATTTTTGGAAGTATATTCCACCAGGTATTTGTTCAGAGGCATCTTTATGTAGATCAGAACTGTCAACCTCTTATTTAGTAGCCAAACATATTAAGCATGTAACAGTAATAGCAACAACGTAACAATGTAACAGTACAACTGTTGTTGTTGTTCCACTATTAATATAGCTGGTTGAATTTTTCACACCTGAAATATGTACAATGTACATGTATAAAAATACTCTATCAAGTAAAAATAATTATTGCCCAAATGGCAATAATTAAGTTGGATAATACAAGCATGCTAGCCTTCATTTCAGAAATATTTATTTGAAATTATTTTATTCTTACATTATTTTTTAAAATCAAAAGTTGAGCAAGTAAAGTGATACAGATGGTCCACAATTCTAAACGACCAGCATATTAAGAAAAGCATTTTGCTTATTTCTCATCTGTCATAATTCTTTTTACTTCAATGATTCCAAAATTGCTTTAGAACAAGTAGGTTACCAGCAACCATATTCCATCTGCTCATCAACCTGTCTGTTTCACATATTCTGAAGTTAATGATAATGTAGAACAAAGATATATTGTAAATTACATCACTTTCATCATTATAGATATTACAGTTGTTTTAACAATAAAATTCTAAATACCCACGTGAGTGTCAACATCAAGAGAGGTGCCATGCTCACATATGGCAGACAACTTGGTAGGTTTTAACAAAAACTCACTCTTCTGAAACCAAACCATTATTAATAGAATGAGTATAGGGATCCAAGGGGGGTGGAGGAGAGGGTGGATGCTGAGGGCTGAGGTTGTGCAGGGGCAGAGGGGGATTAATCATGGAATTGTATAATTTGATGGGTGGGGGGGTGAGGGAAATTGGAAGAATCTGTTCTCGAAATTACTGTATTAGAATTTTGTAAATTTTGTAAACTTAAATAAAAAAATACCAATTCCCTGAGCTCAGCTTTTAGGATATGACTGAGGAGAGGTACTTACAGATTAAACATTAACGATGACTAGTTGTTTGGGTTCTGCATAAAATTTCACTTTACACAGCTATGTGAGACTCTTTCCTAAAACCAAACTCTTCCTCTATGCCACCTAAATTTAAGAACCAATTCGTATCTAATACTAGTTTCAGTTGACAATTTCTAAAGTGATAACTCTTCAGTGAAATATATTGCAATAAAGGAAAAAAAAATTATGTCCTTTTTGGTTTTTCAATCTACTCAATGTACCTTGGCTAAATTTATAGATAAATCTAGAAACCAAACCCACTGCCATGAAGAAGTTGATGTTAGATGCTCTTGAATCACAGTGAGCTGATGAACAAGACATTAGAATTTTGCCCAAACCCCACAATCTCTGTCTGCTGTGCTTAAGTCCTTTGCTATATAGTTAGCATCAACTCACATCACTGGGGAGCTTCTCATTCTTGGACCCTCTACTTTGCAAGCATGATGCCCATTTACAGGGACTGGCTTCTGTCATAACATGCTCAAAATATATGGGGCAAATCGCATCATACTGGCCTTGAAGGAGCACTTTGGTTGCATCTCCTCTAAAACGGACTGGTTAGTTCTTTGAGTAGTTCATGATACAGTCAATACTCTTGCCGATATTACAATTCAAAGGCATTTATTCTTCTGCAATATTCTGTAAGTACTGTCCAACTTTCAGATTCATAAAAAGCAAACAGATACACCTTGACTTGAGTCAGGAATTTTAGTTCTTTAAACTGACATTCTGGCTCTTTAGAACCTTAAAAAGGTCCTAAACAGCAGATTTGCCCAAAGCAATACATCATTTGACTTCTAAACTACTGTTTCTATAGGTGTTGATATTTTTTATTCAAATAAAATTAAATCATTCCTAACTTCAATTTCTCCCTTCATTTATCATATGTAGTCTATTGGCCAATTGTGAGAACTTTTGTTTTCTTAATTTATTAACATTAGTATTATTACTTTAACAAGAATATAATCCTCCACATTAGAAACATTGAATGTAATTTTCCAATAAAAATGAACCAGACCTCAAACTCATTGCTGTGGAATTGAAACTGACTCAGTGTTGCCCCTAGTGGGTGTTATAGTAGTTTTGCACCACTGAGTCACAGCTGACCCATAGCTGACCCTTCAGTGGGTTTTCAGAGGCAGTTACTGCTCTGGGGGAGGCTGCTCATTCTTCTTCCAAAGAGCAGCTGGTGGATTCAAACCACGTGCCTTTGGGATTGCAGCACAGCTTCTTACCCCTGTTGTTGTTGTTGTGTACCATAAAGTTGGAAATGAACCATTGTTGACCCTCCAGCAGGTTTTCAGAGGCAGTTAATCACATGGGAGGAGAATTGCATGTTCATCCTTTGTGGAGCAGCTTGTGGCCTTGAACCGTGTGCCTTTGGGATTGTGGCACAGCTTCTTACCACTAGAAGGCTGTAAGTCTCATGGGAGGAGACTGCTCATCTTTCCCTTGCAGAGCTTCAGGTAGATTTGAACCATCAGAGATGCACCACCTCTAGGTTAATAGTACAACTCTGTACAAACTACACCATCAGAGTCTACTTGTTTTCCAAAAGCTTTTTAGGAAGACTCATTCTAGCCTTTGAAAGATGCATACTACATACTTAGAGAGTGCATTTAATAGTATAAACACTTAAAATGGAGGATTTGATTCCATTTTATCTTTATAGTAAAAGAATTCAAAGTTTTGTTAATTTGTACAGCAGTTATCTCTAGTAGTAACTCATAATGCAGCCTCTTACTGCCTCAAACGTAATTTTGTTTAGTAATGCATCTCTAATATCTCCAACACATTGTACAACATAAATGACTATCTTTAGTTTTCTCATCAGTAACTGTTGCCAATCTACACATTTTTCTTTTTCAGTACAGGACTTTGAGTATTTCTTTCATCTTCTTTTAATGAGTCCTGGATCATTCTGTACTTTGCCCTTGGCATCTGGGCGTCTCTCACTATTGTCACGTGGAGCTTTAAATTTGATTTTCAGTTCCTTCTGTTTGAGATACTCACACTCACAACACTGTACTTTAAGATAGACCTTAAAAGTCTCCTTTTAATGATGAATGCACATTCTTATTCTTCTTTAATTTTTCCTTCTCAGCATAATAGTAAGGTGATCCAACAGAATAGGGAAGATTATCAAACAATATATATTTTGGAAGCAGAAGTGGCATCCACTTCCTAAGCAACATGCCTCTGGAAACTCTATAAACTTTGAGAAACGACAGTATTGAAGAGTGTTGGGTCTTTTGTTCATAGGGCTGCTGAATTGTGCTCGACCTGATGGCCATCAACAACAGCAACAACATATAATATGTAAGCATAATCTTGCTGAATATCATCCCAAAAAGTACTTTCACGGACAAGAAACTGCCAGAAATTCAAGTGGGTTTGGATGGGGCTGTGGAACCAGGGTTACCACTGCTGATGTCTGAATGAGCCTTGTAAAAGCATAGTTACAAGAAGAATGCTTATTTGGGCTTTATGGACTATGTAAAAGCATTTGATGGTGCAGATCATAACAAATTATGGCTAACATTGAGAAGATTGGGAATGTCAGAACATTTACTTGTGCTCATACAAGATTTATACCTAGACCAAGCAGCTGTTATGCAAACGGAACAAGGAAAGAGTGCATGGTTTAAAATCAGGAAGGGTGTGAATCAGAGTTGCGTTCTTTCTCTATCCAATCTGTAGGCTGAGAAAAAGAATCCATGAAGCTGGGCTCTATGAAGAGAAATGCAGCATCAGGATCAGAGGAAGCCTCATTAACAACCTATACTACGCAGATGACACAACCTTCCTAATTAAAAGTGTGGAGGACTTGGAATGCTTGCTGCAGATGATCAAAGACTATACGCTTCAACATGGTTTATATCTCAACATAAAGAAACAACAAGTCCTTACCATTGGGTCAATAGACAACATCATGATAGATGGAGAAAGGATTGAAATTGTCAATGATTTAATCTTACTTGGATCCACAATCAACATTCTTGGCACCAACAGCAGATCAAGAGATGTATTGCTTTGGGCAAGTCAGCTATTTGCTATCTCTCTAAAATACTAAAGTGCAATGATGTCAATTTGAAGACCAAGGTGTGCCTGCCTCAGGCAAATCATTTCCTATACTTCTGACAGCTGGACAATGAACAAAGATGAAGGAAGAATTGATGCTTTTGAGCTGTGGTGGTGTAGAAGAGTATTGAATATCCCATGGATTGTCAAAAGAACAAAAAGATAAATCTTGGAAAAAGTATAGCCGGAGTGCTCCTTGGAGGCAAGGATGGCAAAGCTACATCTCACATACTTTGGACATGTTTCTAGGTAGGGTTATTCCTTGGAAAAGGAGATCGTGCTTGTAAAGGAAGACCCCCAACCAGGTAGACTGACACACTGACTCCAGGAATGGGCTCAAGAGTGTCAAAGACTGTGAGGATGGCACAGGACAGGACAGGGTTCAGATCTCTTGTTTTCATAGTGTTGCTAGGGGTCATATTCGATTCACTGGAACTCAACAATAAATTCTTATTCTTAAGCTTAAAATCATAATTTCTTTTGAGCTTCTTAAATCTATCTACATAGACACACAGTAGTTATCTAAAGTAACTTGTTTGAACAAAATCATTTTCCTTCCTTTACTCATATCTACTACTAAGAAATAATATTCTGCATAATAATTTCATATATCTAGATTCACATGGCATTAAGAGAACAAACAAATATTTCATAGAATAGTATCACTAAATTTAGTTATATCAAGTCATCTTTATTATGGAAATGAAAAATAATTTTACTTCAAGGAAAAGAAATTTATTATTATTTAATATATGGCACAAATTATTAAAGTAAGGCTAGCAATCACTTTTATTTAAGACATAAATTTAAATCTGAAGTACAAACACATAGGAAGGGGGTTTTTTAATGGAGTGATTCGAATGTTGGCAAAATAAAAGATCAAAGTGAGTAACAACAAAAGTAGAAAATAAGGAATATATATATGTAAAGATTTCTAATTATAAATTAAAAAATAAAGCTCATTTAATGATTCAAAATTAAAAGAGAAACTGCCATGTAAAAAGAAAATAGTTTTCCTTTTGTGTAATTTTTTCAATTAATATTGTGCATGCAATTTTACATATTATGTTAAGTTTTCATTTAATCATTTATTCACATTTTGTTTTATTATGTAAATTAAAAGTGATTAATGCAACTAATCTTGAGACTCTTTGGGCAGGCAGCCAGTCGTTGGAGAAGGATATTATGTTTGGAAGGGTGGAGGAACAGCGCAGGATAGAAAGACACAAGAGGAGATAGACTGGCACAGTAACTGGGGTAACGAGGGTAGGTGTGTAAGAGACAGTAAGATTGGCTCAGGGCACGCTTGAGAGCTGTTGTGCTCAGGGTCACCAGGACCTGTAGCTGACTCGACGGCAAGTAACAGCAACAATGCAACTAATTCATTTTCGTGTCTTATCAGTTCTTTATTATACAGTCTTTCCTTTCACACAACTACACTATTTTAACTTTTCTTCCCTTCTTCCCTTTCCATCCCTAGTAACCATCCAACAATGCTTCCATCAGTGTATAAACCTTCTCTTAGCTTTTTATAACTGTGGTCTTATACCAAAATTGTTCTTTAATGATTAACTTATGTTACTAAGTATAATTTCCTCTAAATTTAATCATATTTTATGGAGTTTCATGAAGTCTTTATTATTCTTTAGTGTTATGTAACACTCCATTGTGTTTCTGTTTAATTTCTTTAGTCATTCATCCTCTGACTCTTTGTTTCCATTTCTTCTACTGCGAACAATCTGCAAGGACTGTGGCATATATAGATCTATAGATCTGTGTCACAGCTCTTATTTCTTTGGAATATATACCCAGCAATGGGACTGTTGGATCAAATGGTGTTTCCATTTCAAACTTTTTAAGGAAGCCCCAGACTACTTTTCACAGTGGTTGAAACATGTTACTTTCCTACCAGCAGTATAAGAGAGCTCCAATCTCTCCATGCCCTCACCAGGATTTATTGTTTACTGTACTTTGCTATATTGCTAGAGTGAGATGGCACCTCATTATTTTTATTTGCCGCTCTCATATAGAGCATTTCTTCATGTGTGTCCTGGAAAGAGTTCCTTCTGGGTTCTCAATTCTCTCACATTGGTTTATCCATCTGTTGTTCCGTATCAACCCGTTTTGCTTATGTGGTTAGGTAGCAGATTTCCAAATCAGAAAGTGTAAGACCTCCTGCTGTGTGGACTTCTTCAGCATCATCTCGCTTATCCAGGGTCTCTTTTCCTTCCACAGAAAGTTGAAGAATGACAATGAGATCAAGCTAGTCACGTCTTGTAGAGCAACAATGGACACCACTTTCTAAACAGAATGTATTATTAGCGAAAAAATAATCAGAACCATTACAGACTTAAATAAATCATGAAAAAAGAAGCAAGTAATAAAAGAAGTTCAAGAAGGGCTGTAAAGCTGAGATTTTTTAGACAGTACATTGCAAAGAAACTCTGAGATAGGGTTCACATTGTCACAACAGATGAGGCAAACTGGAACAAACCTTATTTTTTTCCCAGAATTCTTATCTCACTTTTCTCCATTTTAAAAATCCACTTATGTAGTAATGTTCTTTTCTTTTTGAAAAAAAAATAATTTTAATGAACATTTACAGAGAATTTGGATTTCCATTCATTCATTCATTGCTGCACTTCTCTCCACGCCCAGCCCTCTACCCCCCGCCCCCC
>NW_006399788.1:652670-705322 GCF_000299155.1 Elephantulus edwardii | reverse complement strand
TCCCACCAACAGCGAATAAGGGTTCCAGTTTCTCCACAACCTCGCCATCATTTGTTGCTTACTGTTCTGTTAAATTTTGCTATTCTGACTGGGGTGAGATGACAAACCTTATTTTTTTAAAAAAGAAAACTTAAATGATACACAACTATAACTAGAATGGGAACGATTTTGGATTAAAGCTGAAAAGTGTGAGTTGAAGGCATAGAAAGCCCTTCAGGCGCTGGATGCTGGAGATTAGACTGTTGTCAGGACTGTGGAGAGCAACACACATTCAAAACCATGCTGTTGCCACCATATTATTTAAAGACACTCACAACTGTTTCCAGCTCTGTCGAAACCAAAAGGCAAGAAGACAGCTGGTCATTATGCAACCTGTACACTACCTTTGTTTTCTCAGGTTACGTTTCTCTCAGGACTTCCACCTGTATTTCTACTGTTGTTCTGATTCCTGGTGTTGGGGTTGTTTTATTTTGTTTGTTTGTTGTTTTTTGTTTTTTTTTTTTTTAATGAGTCTGTTCTGGTTTTTCATCCTGGGCCATGAATTATCTAAGAGGAACTAAGTTGAAGCCTTTCTGTCTTAGAAGTTGGTAACTTCAGACTCAGAGTCATGGCTTGGATAAAGAAAAAGTATCTTCATAAAAGGACAAACAACAGTTATCCTCATCCTCCGAGAGAACATACAGATGTAAACATGTGCACAGACTCTCACTTTCACAGTCTGCTTTAAACTTAATAGCAATAAAGACAAAGGAGACAGGAAATCTTTGGAGATTGTGTCTTCCTAATTTAGCACATTACCCACTAAACTGTCTGCACTAGCTGTTGCAAAATACCAGTTTTGACTACAGTTCCTAACAATGAAATAATAAAAAAGCCAAACAAGAAACTTCCAGTACTTAAAGCCACAATTTTTACTTAGGATCACAACCCATGATCTGCCAACCAGAAAGATCCCGATGTGCCCCCTACCTCTCCCAATTAGCTGAGACAATGTACTATGTGAGTGAAGACAGAAAACAATTTACTTCAAAAACAAAGATAAGAAAGATCTTAAGCTCTGCTTGGAAAATAAGCTACAGGGCAATGCAAAATAGCAATGATTATTCCATAATTCAAGGTTATTTGGGAGCTCTGGTGGCCTAGTGGTAAGAAGCTGCCCTGCAATCTTAAAGGCATGTGGTGTGCAATCTCCTTCCATGAGATTAACTGTCTCCAAAAAACTGCTGGAGGGTCAGCTGTGGGTTGGTTCCTACTTTATAGTACACATTAGAAAGTTATAAAAGTATTTATTAAGACTTAAAAAAAAACAAGAGAAAGAGAAGCATATCTAAAATTATTGTAGCACAAGCATGGAATAAGGGGTTCGTTAGGTAGAGTTCTCAGCAGTACATTATTTTAAACTATTTTGATTCTATTTTAAGTGTGGTGAATCTGGATAGGTAAATGTGTGTGTAAGAGTTGGCCTCCACACATGTGGGTTTTCATGAGTCAGAGTCAACTAACATAAACAGTACAGGTTACAACTCCCCGACTCGACTCCACACCCATTCAAGGAAGAGCAACCAATTCTTACTTTGTTTTTGCCATTTCTAAACCACTTTAAGGTTTCTTAAGGCTAGGGGAAATGCTTTCATGCCTTATTTATTTTTGTATTCCCCACATTCCCAGCATACTTCGCACGAAGTACTTCAACAAATAGATGCTTTACAAAATAATGAACAATTGAGGAAATGAACTGAGGATGAAAAATGGTGATTATCATGCATGAGGGAGCCAGACCTTCTACAAGGCAGCTCAGGTCTCCTGTACTATTAACTTTACATTTTTTATGTTTTCATCTTGTAACAGCCTTTCCTGCTTCCCTGTCTGCTTGAGTTTTCATTAGGCATGTGAGTCACAGTCACATTCGGACCTCGTGCAGCACTGGGCCAGGCACAGAAGAGGCTGTTTTAAAACTGTAGTAGATGAAGGAATGAACCTGGATATTAAAGTTGCTTTTTAGGGGAAAAACTGAATTCTTTGAGCATTTAATGAGACTATAAAATTCAATATAAAACTCTGTCAATTTGCAGTGCATCAAAAGCTTGGATAGAAATAATCAGGCATGATCCCTGCTCCCCAAATACATGGTGATATGTAAAACACTGTGTCATTACAGAGAATACCACCAGGGAAAACAAATTCCGGCTTTGATGCTATACTAGCTGTGTGCTTTTGGACTTGTAATAAATGACTATTTCCTTTTACTCACAAGAGAACTTTACAAAATACATATATCTTTTTAAAATGTCTACACTCAACTGCACGGCCTTCATAACAGCTCTCCATCAGGTTTCTGAGACTAAATTGCAATGAGATTAGGCTCCCCACCTTTCTCGAAAGGAACCACGGGTGGTTTTACAATGTTGGAGACATGCAGCGTTTCAGTTAGCACTACAACTCATTACTAATTAGATCAAGCGAGATCCCTTCTTAAAACTACAGAGAGCTTAAAAAAAGTGAAACTCCAAATGTTGTTGTTATGCGCAGTCGACTTGCCTGTGACCTATAACAACCCTATGTACAGCAGCTCTGAAGCCTGTTCCGTCCTAGGACAGTTCCACTGACTCGGAAAGACCTACCCCCAATTCCCTAGTTACTGTATCAATCCATCTCATTTGTCCCTCCACCCTTTCAAGCATGATGTTCTCCAAGGATCAGTCCCTCCTGGCCACATGCCTAATATATGTGAGATGGAGCTTCCAAATCCTAGCCTACAAGGAGAAACTTGGTTTCACCCTCTCCAAGACAGATTTATTTTGTTTTCTTGGTGGCCCACCGTATTTTTAAAACCTCCAGCACCACAACCCAAAGGCATCGATTTTTCTTCTGTCATTGTCCACCTCTCTGATGCACAACAAGTAACTGCAAAGACCATGGCCTGGATAAGTGTGCCTTAGTCAGTCTCTAGACTGACACTGTTGCTTCTCAGTAACCTGGAGAAGTCTCTGACAGAGGATTTACCTAATGTAATTTTTTATTTTCTGACAACTGGTGCCAAGAGTGATGTCTGTGGAGCTGAGCAAGTTGTAATCATTAATAAGCTCAATCTCTTCTCCATCCATTATAGTGCTGCCAATTGGTCCAGTGGTGAGAATCTTTTGTCTTCTTGATGTTAAGCTTCAATCCATATTGAAGACTACAGTTCTTGACCTTCTGCAGCAGGTGCTTCAGGTTCTCCTCAGTTTTGGCAAGTAAGGTTGGGTCATCTGGACAATGCTGGTTGTTGATGAGTCTGTCTCCAATCCTGATGCCACATTCCTCTGCATAAAGCTTCAGCCACATGAATGATCTGTTCTGCATATAGACTGAAAAGGTATGGAGACAAGATGCATCCCTTCTGTATCCTCTTCCTGATTTTGAATTATATATGCAGTATTTCTCTGCTCTGTTCAGGCTATTCTGAAGGACGTGGGGAGGGGGGGAGAAAAGTCCCCAGGAATTGATGGCATACCAAATAACATTTTAACAAACAGATGCTAACTAGGTTGTGTCAAGAAATCTGGAGGACAACTGCCTGGACAACTGACTGAAATAGATTCCTATTTATTCTCATTAAAAAAAAAAAAAAAGGTCACCTGACAGAGTGTGGAAATTATCGGACAATATCACTCATTTCACACTCAAGCAAAATCCTTAAGATTATCCAGAAATGAAAGGAATGTACATTGAAACGCCAAATGATTATTTAAAATGGTTACAGTGGAAGCTTCCTTCAGTAGTTTGAAATGAGCATCAAGTTTGTGGGAGGTGGTTCCCATCATCCTCTCCTTTGGCCGTAGGGAAGCCTACTCCCCCCCCCCGCCCACTCCCCAGGGAAACCCTGAAGAAAGACAATAACACCCTTGAGATGCAGGACTCCGTGGAGCACAGTGAGTAAAGGGGTAAATTAAAAACTAATAAGTTCCTTCCAGTTACAACATATTGTATTTCTATAAACTAAATTCTAAAATATCTCATGAGATAATGAAAGATATTTTAGAAAGCATTTAACACATTTTCATAGTCTCAACATTTTTCTTCTCTTTTTAAACTATACAATTGACAACTATTGACTAGAACTTTGGAAACATATAGTTTCTTATATTACGATTATTGTTCTTCTTAATAGTCTTTTATGGAGTCTGCAGTAACTTATGCTCAGCAGAGGAGGAGATAAAAGGGCATATCCAGATAGGCATTATTTCTTCAAAGACATTTCAATTTAATGGGAAAGTTCCAAAAATAATTTCAGAAAGGAGTGGAAACTGGAGCTTTCATCAGACACAGTAAAACGGAAGTTTAAATGCTGAGATTAGTTCTGGTTGGTAAGATCAGGAAAATGAGCTCTAGTAACAGTCTGTAGCATGGTGTACCGGTAACCAAAGGCCTGATGTCTCCCATAGTTCAAATCTATCAGCATTTCCACAAGATAAATATGGGCAGTGTTCCCTTGGTAAGATTTATAGCCTCAACCCAATGGAAGGTCAGACCAGTAGTGGGCTTTACAATCAGGAAAGATGATGGAATAACTCCCCATTAGTTTCTTATGTGTATGTACATTGGTGGTAGTTCATATACATTGTTTTTTACACGAGGTAATTCCTCTTTGCTTCAACCACTCCTCCTCTCTCCACACATCAAACTGTGTGACCCTATGATTTATCATCCAACCCCTCGCCCATCCTCACCCCTCTGCTCCTTCCCTCCCCTCCCCCCACTTGGATCCTCATATTCGTTCTACAAAAATGGCCTTATACAATATTTGTCCTTATGGTACTGAGTTGGTTCCCTATGGAACATCTCTTGCATGAGCTGGGCTTTATAGAAAAAGGGGGTCTGTGAACACAAGGAATGCTAAGATATGTATTCTAAGCAGAAGTAACTTTCTGGACACTGACAAAGGCGAGACATGAGGCAGGCATAGGAAATTTTATGTAGTGAACATCTGGTGGAAATGGAGCCTGTGTGCAGACAAACAAAGGGGACTGGAGTAGACTGCTAGCAAACTAGCAAGATTTGCAGAACTTAACTGAAGTTCTTTAGAAGAGGAGTGTGGGAAAGAATGCCTGGAGAAAAAGGAATCTGCTGGGGGCGGGGGAAGTGTTAATACTTGCATTTGGATTGGAGCAATGAGAATGGTGAATAGAAAGGACTGGAAGCCATGTCCACAGAAGAGGATATGGTGGCATGAGAAGAGACACACATGGTGTAGAAATTTAATTTAAGGTTGGGTGTGAAAATGCGAGTGCTGTTACAAGAAATGGAGGGCATCAGATAAAGTTTAGAGAAAGATGACGAGGGCCAAGTGACAATAAAAATGTACTGGAGCGGCAATGTCAAGAGAAATATTCCAAATGTAAAAATGAAACTTGGGAAAAAGGAAAGAGTTATAAATTCACATCTGCAAAAGATCTTAACAGAGATAGCAGTTGAAAGCAAGAATAAATAAGACTATTAGCAAAGAGATTACAATGAAATAAAAGAATTCCCAGTGTTGATCTTTGACAAGTACCAACAGTAATGAGTTCACAGGAATCAGGAAAAGGATAGTGAGAGCAACAGAAGTACAGGGCATACTATGCCATATGGTAGAAGGGCTTGCAGGTTTATTAAGGGGAACCTTTAGTTCCTGATGTGAATGATCACACATAAGACAGTAAACAGCAGGGTTTTTTAAAAGTGTATTCTAGAGAACACTAGTTTTAATACATGTAGAGAAATGTTTTACGAAAAAAAGGAAAAAAGAAAACCCAACTTGGACTTGATTAAAAATCATTTAGAATCTTGGCCTTTTATCTTCCATGGAGATTGAGAATGAACATTAGATTGTTAAAGGTTATAATTCTACTGAACCCTGTTTAATTTTGTCAGAATTTATTCAGAAACTCGTATTGACCTATAAACCCTTTTTTAATATATTCCACACACTGGTGTGGTCTTTCCTCAGGAAGTCAGCCTGGGCAAACACTGACATAGAGTTAAGATTCAGAAACTGACATAAAGCCTGGAAAGGAGATTAAGTGATCATTCATCCACTCTTGATATTTAAAATGTGAGGAAAGAAAGTTCATTAATTGATAAACTATAATACTACCTTACCCTTCACAGGTAGAAATGGATATATAGGTAATCGTATTAGAGAAATAAACAGGAAAAGACAAATATGACAGGAAAATTTGTTGTTAAGGAGTCAGTTCTGACACAGCAACATAGTACAACAAACAAAATCCTTCCTGATCTTGGGTCATCTTTGAAATTTCAGCTGTGTTTCAGTCACTGTGTTTATCCATCTCATTGAAGGTCTTCCTCTTTTTCAAAGACTTTCTACTTTTGAAAGCAGGATGTCCAGGGACTGGGCCCTCTTGATAATGTGTCCAAAGCATGTTAAGATAAATTCTCACCACCTTTGCCTATAAGATGAAGCTCTGGCACTTCTTTCAAGAGAAATTTGTCGACCTTTTTGGCAGGCCAGACTATGCTAGTATTTTTCACCAACATCACAGTTCGGAAGTGTCAATTTTCCTTTGCTCTTTCTTATTCACTGTTCAACTTTCACATACATATGAAGTATCTGAGAGTACCATAGCTTTGGTCAGTTACACTTTAGTCCTTACTCTCTAGTACTTTAAAGAGTAGAAATTAGAGCTTTATATTATAAACTACAATTTTGCTAACAAGAGGGATAATTTACTTTATGCTAACTTTTTTAGAACATTTCACAGTGTTACTTGAGGCTTAGTAATTGTTCCCTTTCATAAGGGAAAACAAAACAAACAATAGCCAAGAGGTTCATTTGGGCCAAGTGATTTTGCTAGTAAACAAGAGAGTTAGAATTCAAACTCAGAAATGACTGACCCTAGAATCAGGTTCCTAAGTGCAATGATCTGCTGATGTAACAATAATTTGTTTTTTGTGTTAACTCTCAATTCCTACCTTTTGCAGGACCCAAAATAAAGCTTTCTTGTACAAATTACCACTACGTACTGATTATACATAAAAACTACTGTATAAATTCAATACATCAAAAAGTTATATAACATTAAAGAAGAAATAAACGTTGTCTGTAAGTTTAATATTTGTAGCATGGGGGTTGCTCAACCATAACACAATAAACTTTTACTATCAAATATGTTCAGTACCAACCATTTCTCTTTTGGAGATTGATAATACAGATTCACATTGCTTGCATTTGAAGTTCTCAGCATTTAAAAAGCATTATTTTAAGTTTTATCAGTAATTTAGTAAAGCTTATATATCCATAATATCTTCTATATTACCTAACCATATCCTTTTATAGTCTTATAGGAAACAGGGCTGGTAAAGAAAGATCTAAACTGATGAAAATCAGAACATGAAAATAAACAATTGATGCCCAAATCGTAAGTACTGGATTCTGAAATATTATGTAGTTTTATCAGCACATTTACTTTTAGGGCATGCTACTGTTTTAGGATGATACATTCAAAATAATCATTCATAACAATCAGATTATAAATGGAATAGGAACATGCTGAGTACCGAGGAAGAGACACAGGATCTTAGGGAGAAAGAGATACTTTAGGTTTTGTACAAAGTAGGTAAGACTGCTGGTGTAAAATGAGAACTGGCCATGCATATTTAATCCTTCTCAAGGATCATTTCCAAGGCATGAAGACTAGAAGAAAAGAACAAGTAGTTCATTTACTAAAAGGCTGGAATCCAGCACACTTACACTGCCCATTCAAGCTTCTCGTTCTTGATTGAATTGTACAGAGCCTGCAAAGAAAGAAAATAAGATGAAATTATTCTTTCCATTCTGTTGCTTGTTTTAAGAATTCAGTAAATGACCACAGCCAAACAACTGAGGTCAGTCAACAGCCAACTCCTTCACAATCAGGCCACTTAATAGGATCGTGTTTGGCTTCCTGTAGGCTCTGCAGAGGTGAAGAGACAGGTGAGGCAAAATGAGCACAAGGGTAAGCTGTGCTTCATGAAACCAAGAGATAACACAAAATAAAAACAACTCTGTCATACAAAAGCCCATGGCACCAATTAAAAAAATATTGTTGCTGTTACGTGCTGTCGAGTTGCCTATGACACACAGCGACCCTATATACAACAGCCTTAAACCCTGCCCTATCCTGTGCCAATCTCACTGTCTCTGACCCACCTACCCCCATTATCCCAGTCACTGAGGGTGCCTGAGGGTGACCATCTCATCGAGGGTCTTCCTCTCCTGCGCTGTCCCTCCACCGTCCCAAGCATGATGTTTTTCTCCAAGCACTTGTCCCTCCTTGCAACATGTCCAAAGTATGTCAGACGAAGCTTCAAAATCCTTGCCTCCAAGGAGGAGCTTGGTTTAACCCTATCCAGGATGAACCTGTTTGTTCTCCTTGCAGTCTATGGTATATTCAATACTCTTCTCAGCACCACAGCTCAAAGGCATCAATTCTCCTTCTACCTAGTCATTGTCCAGCTCTCTGATGCATAGGAAATGATGGCAAAGATCATGGCCTGTATCAGACGCATCTTAGTCTCCAGACTGACATAATTATTCTTCAGTACTTTGGAGAGGTCCCTAACAGCAGACTTTCCGATTGCAATACATCTTTTAATTTCCTGGCTGCTGATGCCAAGAGTGTTGACTGTGGATTAGAATAGTATTAAAATTAGAGTACACATTCTACTTCTCTTTTTTAAAAACATGAATGCTATAGTTCATTAGTTTGAGTATTAAAACCTTTTAAAAACTTAAGGTAAATGTAACTATCTTCATGGCAATGTAAAGAGCAATATACATGGAAGGGAGATATTATGGGATGAATAATATTCCCTGAAAAGATATACTGAAACCCAAAATTTTGATACCTGTAAATGTACCATTATTTGGACATTTATCAAAGTTCTTAAGAGTTTCCAGAGGCAAGTTGTTTAGGAAGTGGATAGACTGTCACAAAGCCTACTAAAACCCAAAAAACAATTCCATACAATGGTAACAAACACACATACTGTTTTGTGATACTCATAGAAGCTCTGTGAGGCTTTGGCAGCTTGCTGGCTAGAGAAAGAGTGCCGTTTACCTTTTTAAGTCAGATCACACTGACAGTAACACCATGTTGAGTTAATGACAGATTTTGTGTCAGGCTTAGCTTTTCTCTTTACTTACCCTTGTAAGGGAAAATTATGCTTGATAATAGTAATTGACTGCAGTGAGACATCTCTGAAATTGATGCTCTCTTGTCAAGTTACTTGGTTCCCATGTGAAAAAAGTAATCAATGAACTAATGACCTTATAGAAATAGAGCAACAGGGGACAGCATTGGAGCAAGACAAGTGGGGCCTGAAAACTCATAAACCAAAAACAGTTTTTGATGAATGTTAGCTGAAGGCTTTCATTCATTGATTCAAAAAGTTAGAGAGGCAAGAGCCTGATACAGAGAGAGCATCACCAATGTTTACTGCACAGTTACTGAGGGATGTTACTTTTAAAAGGTCATTTATGATGAAAATGAGCAAAGCTCCTTACAAATATCCCTCAACGCTTACTTTAAGTGCTTGATTCCAGTCGTATAAACTCCCTATTCTCTAGCAGTATTCAAGGGTCAGTCCCTACCTTTAGTATTCTCAACTGAATACATGGGGTCCACACCACAATCAGTCAAGAAATTTTAAAAAATAATCAATCTTGAGCCTCACCCCAGGTCTACTGAATCAGAATCCTTGAATGAAGAGTTTTGTTTCACATTCTTTGGGCATGTTATTAGAAGGTTCCAGTACTTGACCAGTCTCACTGGCACACAACAACCATCCCTGGAGAAGGAGCAAGTGGTGGATTAGAATCCCATGCATTTGGTATTGCAGTGCAGCTTCTTAATACTCGGCCACTTGAGCTCCCATATTTTTCTATGTTTATAGTCAAATGCATTAGTTTCTGACCGTTTTTGTTTTAACTCAGCCAACACATAAACAGATCCAAATAGATTTGCACCCTGGACAATTAACTCAACCTTGTGTTGGGGTACACTTACAAACCCAGCTAGTGACTGCAAAAGCATGGAACCTTTAAGAAGATTATCTGATTCCACTGAGTGGATATGCACAAATGAATCTATTACAGATAGAAAAAAATTTCAAAAGTTCTATAATAATGAAAAGAAGTCTTAAGTTCAATTAATATTCCTATTTCATCTTGGTAAATAAACATTTGAAGTACACATATTCTACAAGGGTATGTGGCATCAGGACTGGAGGAAGACTCATCAACAACCTACGCTATGCAGATGGCACAACCTTGCTTGCTGAAACTGAGGAGGACCTGAAGCACGTCGAGAACTGTAGTCTTCAACATGGATTGAGGTTCAAAATCAAGAAAACAAAGATTCTCACCACTGGGCCAACTGTCAGCATCATAACAGATGGAGAAGAGATTGAGGTTGTTAACGGTTATAGCTTGCTCGGCTACACAATCAACACTCTTAACACCAGCAGTCAGGAAATCAAAAGATGGAATGCACTTGGAAAAATCTGCTGTTAGGGACCTTTCCAGTGTACTGAAAAGAAACAGTAGCAGTCTAGAGACTAAGGTGCACCTGATCCAGGCCATGGTCTTTGCAATTACTTGCAATGCATCAGAGAGCTGGACAATGACTAAGGATGACAGAAGAAGAATGGACAATGCCTTTGAGTTGTAATACTGGAGCAGAGTATTGGTCATACCATGAACCTCCAAGAAAACAAACAGGTCTGTGTTGGAGAGGGTGTAACCAAGTTTCTCTTACGAGGCTAGGATTCGGAAGCTTTGTCTCACATACTTTGGGCATGTGGCCAGGAGGGACCAATCCTTCTAGAAGAACATTATGCTTGAAAGGGTGGAGGGACAGTGCAGGAGAAGATGACCACAGATGAGATGGATTGACCGAGTAACTGAGAAAATAGGGGTAGCTGTGTTGGAGATGGCGAGACTGGCTCAGGACAGGGCAGGCTTCAGAGCTGTTGTACAGAGGGTAGCTATGAGTCGCAGGCAACTTGATGGCACATAAAAACAAAACAACATCATCATCATCATCACATGTAAATGTGCTATAAAGAAATGAAATTTCTATCTTTAAGAACTTCTGACATAATGAAGATCATGTGCTGCTCTATCTGGTTTAATTTTATCTGGTAGAAGGTGCTCTGGTGGCCTAGTGGTAAGAAGTTGCATGAGGTTTTAACCCATCAGCTGCTGTACAGGAGAAACATGGGCAATCTCCTCCCTTGTGGTTTACTGCCTCTGAAAACTAGCCGGAGGGTCAGCTCTGAGTCAGTTCCTACTTGACAGCATACAACAACAAAAGGTAAAGAATTAAGAACTTTTTCTTTTTCAACTTCTTAGATACAAGGTACAATATATACTTTTATACATACTATCGAAGACATTACATATATTTTCTTTTTCTTTAGAGAAAAATATAGAAGAGGGAACAGATCCCATATCAGAATCAAATAATCTGGGAAAGGCAAGGAATAGGGTGTACTAGCCTCAATCACTAAAGTGTCTATTTAAGACATATCATTTCATTCCTTTGGCTCTCATGTTCTCCATAGGTAATAAGGATAGGCTCTTTTTGTTCCTCTTCAGATCTACCCTTCTATGAATCTACTAAAAAAAAAATACTTTAGAAATCACCAGGGCAAACTCTTGAACTATTTATTTTCCTTGTCCTCTTTTTATCCTCCACAATACATTCTCTGTCTTGATGTTTTAATTATCATACAATTTTCTGCTTCCACACTAACCAAGGCTCTTATAAGTGAATGAATGCATATATTTTACAATTTGGTAATTTTATTTTATTTTAATAAATCTCATAAGAGAGAAGAGATTGTTGGGCTGGCTTCAGTTCCCTCTTGTCCTCACTTTTGTGAGATGAAATTCTCCACACCACCATTTTTTCCATTATTACTAGGCGGGGAAAAAAACCCCTAATGCTAGAAAATAATATGTGTTGTTAAGACAATAGTAAATAAGCACACTTCCCAAAGGATTTGGTAAGCAGGTCTACCAATGCACAGAATGTGAACCAAACTTGAATGTGAATAGAAATGAAATGGTTTCTTTTCATTTGAATTATTTGTATTTATCTTTACTTGTATTATTTCATGTTCATCAGTGTTACAAATCTGTATGTTTCTCATTTGAAATGTTAAGCCACAGCACCAAGTATTACTGTTGGTAGTTTTAGGAGTATCTTGGCCAATAAAATGTTCTGAGTGTTTATACAGGGCACAAGTGCCTTTCTTCACTTCAAAACTGTTTTCTGTTTGGTTAGTGCTAGGTCATAGGGAACATTTCTTAAATGTACTGGTGTAAAAAACCCAACTTCAAATGTAAACTAAACTAAAAAAAAAAAACAAAACAGAGATACCTATTAAGCTCAGCATTGTGTAAAAGTGTAAACAGAAGGGTTATAATGTTTCAAAACTATAAATCACTTTGAATATAAAATACAAATCCAGGTCTAACAATGAATATGACAGCCTAAGTTATTGTGGTGTTAGTTCAAAATTTGGCTTTCCTAGCCATCACATTAGCCTCCCTGGTTTCCAACTACCTTAACTGTACATCCATGTATGGATGGATAGACTCGCAAATCATCAACAGCTGTAGGACTAGGATAAGAGAGAATAGGCAGCAAGACTTGAGGGAGACTAGAGTGAAACTCTGGTGATGGTGGTAGACAGGCTGTGTCAGAGGAACCTTGAGATAAAGGCTTGGCTGTTCTCGCCAGATGACTGGAGAAGCTCACTTATAACTGTTCTGAGTCAACCTTACAGGATTATTTTGATTTGACTGATGAATTGAATCCAGACCTCTTACTAATCGTTGTTGTTGTTCTTATGTGCTGTCGAGTCGCCTGCGACTCATAGCGACCCTATGTACAACAGCCCTAAACTCCGCTCTGTCCTGTGTCGATCGCACTGTCTCTGACACTCCCATCCCAATTATCCCAGTCACTGAATCAATCCACCTCATAGAGGGCCTTCTAATCAGGGATTTTTCCCCCCATTAATCAGGCTGGGGACTGCTGTACTAAACCTAGAATTGTCTTGTGAGATATTCTTTGTCTCTCCCATTCCACAATTTATTAGCCTAATAAATCCAACTCTTGGTATCATAACTGTGAGTAAAGTCTGAGTTGACAATGAATATTGAACCCATATCACTGGTGGACATAAGTCAAGGAGCATGGGGGGGAGGGGTGGCATGTCTGACCTAGCAACACTTGGTTTGCTGCTATGGATATTATTGATAGGGACAGTTTCCCTGTATGAAGTAGGATGAAATTATTTTTGGCCATTCCCATGTCTCATCTCCTCCTCTTGCGGTTATAAACACAGAAGTCTTCCAGAGAAGCTAAGTAATACAAATGAGCAAAGTCAGCTAGAGAGGAAGGTACAGAAGGCCCCATGCACAGGGGCAGATAATACTAAGCTACAGCCTGATTTCAACAAGGATAAGAATGTAAACCCAATATTGTCAGTTCTTATTATTTTTCAGAAGTAAAAAACTGGCAAGTTTTCAAGTCTGGCAACAAAAATAGCAACAAAGCAAAAATCCACTGTGGGCCAGACAAAACACAGCTGCTCTCCAACAGGACACCGGTTTGAGACCTCTGATTTGACCAGTATGATTTAAAAAGCTGCAAAACAGCAATGAGAAGCAGTAAATTATTCTAACAAAACTTCCTTCCAGCTTTTGATTTAGAGAACTGTATGTCAGAATATTTGCTGTTTCACCTGATGAGATTCCTATGACCTTCATTGACATCCTAGGCATTTATCAGAGGAACCTGCAGATATCTCATAGATATATAGATAACTCATAGATATCTCATAGATATAGTAGATAACTGTTAGCATGGCTGTTAGGTGAGGCATTGTATTAAGAGCTTTGCTTTCATCTAATGTCATTTAGTCATCAAATCAACTGTAACAAAGTGGTATATTGTTTTCACTTTAGAAATGATATAATTAATACTTACTTAACAACCTGCAAAGAACACATAGCTAAATAAGTAGAAGAGCAGAAGATATAATTGATGCCATAGTTAATGCTTTTGACTACCCAAATCATGAATATGCTGGCTATAACTATAGGTGTGTTCGTGTTCTCTCTCTTTGTGTGTCTGTCTGTCTCTCTTCTTTCTCTATCTCTCTCTCATATTTTTTATTAATATACAGACTCACTCACTCATTTATCGCCAAAAAGACAGAACCAATGCATAGCTGACTCTCCAACAAGTTTTAGAGGCTTTAAATATATCACACAGGGAAAGATTACCCATATTTCTCCTGTGGAGCAGCAGGTAGATTCAAGCTGTCCTCCCTTGGCTTGGGAGAATAATTCCTCACCCATTAAGTCACCAGATGTCTCCTAATAACACAGATTACCAGTAATAAATCTTATAATTTTAAGGAATTCCATTTCTAAAAAAAACCCCTATTACTAGAAAATAATATTCTTAAAGGGAAAAACCAAGTAATGATGCTATCCACATTGTTTTTATTTCTTAGTCTTTTATGTTCTGTCAGCACATTTCTTGATTTAATGGGGGAAAAAATACTTTGAAAAAAAATCATTGCTAAAACCACTAGGATCATGATATTATGAGTTCATTGTTAATTCAAATTCTACTTTAAGATTTTATTGAACCTTTTATTGAATTTCTCTGCTGTAGATGTGTACATGGCATGCTTTACTTAAATCTTTTTTACTGTATTTCTTTACTGCATAATAAACAAGACATCTACTTTACTGCAACATATACTGATGCATGAGAGGAAAAGATTTTTATAACACTAAATAATAATTGTGCTTTGTTGTTGTTGTTGTTGTTGTTGTTGTTGTGTGCCATTGAATTGGAACTGACTCATAGCTGACTCTCCAGTAGGTTCTCAAAGGCAGCAAATCACATGAGAGGAGACTGCCCATCTTTCTCCTGAAGAGAGATTAGTGAATTCAAACCATGTGCCTTTATGTCTGCAGCACAATTCTTTACCACTAAGCTGCATCACATTTATCACAATTTACAGAGGCTCCATGTAACTGAGTACAAGTGCTCTGTTGAGTTTCTGAGGCCATAAATATTACTGAAGCTCACCCTTTTCCCTTTGGAGCAGTTTTTGGGTTCAAAATGCAGATCTTTCTCTTAACAGCCAACCACTTAACCACTGTGCCACCAGGGTTCCTTTTCCAGAACTACTGTACTTATTACACATCATCTTCAAAGCGGACCCTCTAGCAGGTTTTCTTAAACTGTACATTGTAATGGAGGATATTGCTTATCTCTCAGTGGAGCTGCTGGTGGATTTGAACTGACAGAGTCTAATCTGTAATTCCTGACAGACTATGCCGTCAGAGCTCTGAGAGTTGCATAATTACTAAGTGACAAGAAATCCCGTTCTATTTCTTGTAACATTATATTGTAAACATATCGTCTCTTAAAGTCATTCATGCATTTATTTACACATTCAGTCAACAAATATTTACAGAGTCCCTGTCCTGTGGTAGTTATTATTATCAACACCAAGAATCCAGTGCTAACTATACATAGAATTTACAATTTCGTGAAGTAGGAACTGACAATAAACAATTATGAAAAATAGAGATAATGATAAATCCTGTCATTATCTAGTAGAATAAAAAACAACTATTATAAGCTCGTTGAAATAAGATCATTCATAAGAGTAGCCCGACAATGAGAGAAAACCAATTTGAAGAGAGAAAAGGTAAAATTTAAGAAAGGAGGATGAGGAGCCAGCCATACAAAGGCAAAGGGAATACACCCTGGCAGGAGGGAGCTTCCTGGTCTGAGAAACAGCACTAAGGCCTGTGAGGTAAGAGCTGATGGGCACAGAGGTATGGTGCACAAAGTCTACCAGGTGGACAGGTCAAAGAGGGCTTTGCAACCAGCAAAGAGTTAAGATTTGATCCTGTGTCAGTCAACTACTGGAGGTCTGATTTTAAGCAGGAGAGTGAGCTGCTCTGAATCATGTTTTTAAAAGTTGCCCTGGCTTCTGTGTACAGGAAGGACTTAAAGAGGGCAGTAAGATGTATAGATATCTTTGACTTAGGATAAAAAAAATCTAGGTTATGCTGACTCAGAAAAAAAATTAAGATGAATAATAACAATAAAATAATCTTAACATATTTTCAGCATTAAAGCATGACATATATAGCAGTACTGAGGCTGAGGTATCCAGGTGAGACAGGGTGACCACATTGGCAGATTTGGAACGTATCAGATAATCTTTCCAAATTACAGGAGAAATGGGGCAAATATTCACACATTTTAAGCCCATGTTAAAAAAAATGGGTAAAACAAGCAATTTGAATAATAGCACCAGATATATATTCCTATACATTGACATTCAAAGTCATCTAAGGTTAGAATGTGGTATATGATATATTATCACAAGAAAAAAGTAAGGTTCAATAAAAGTATATGGCATGTTCTTATTTATGGTAATATAAATATCATATGAATAGTAGGAAACACTGCATAGTTCAAAATTAAGAAAGAACTCTGTCAGATATGTGTCCTTTCTCCATACCTTTTCAATCTAAATGCGGAACAGATCATTCAGGAGGCTCGATTCTATGAGGAGGAAGGTGGCATCAGGAATGGAGGAAGACTCATCAACCACCTGCGCTATGCAGATGACACAACTCTGCTTGCCAAAACAGAGGAGCGCCTGAAATATTTGCTTCAAAATGTCAAGGATTGCACTTTATTATAGTCTCTAATATGAACTGAAGCTCAACATCAAGGAAACAGTGGCAGCACTACACTATGATAGATGGAGAAGAGATAGAGACTGTCAACAATTTCAGTTTACTCAGTTCCCCAATCAACACCCTTGCAATCAGCAGTCAGAAAATAAAAAGACAAATTTCACTGGGAAAATCTGCTGTCAGAGAGCTCTCCAGAGTGCGGAAGAGTAATGATGCCAGTCTAGAGATTAAGGTGTATCTCATCTAGGGCACAGTCTTAGCAATTACTTATTATACATTAGAAATTTGAACAATGACTAAAGGAGAATTGATGCCTTTGAGTTGTAGTGCTTGAGAAGAGTTTTGAACATACCATAGATTACCGAAAGAACAAATAGGTCTGTACCTGAAAGGGTAAAGCTAAGGTGCTTCTTAGAGGCAAGGATTTTTGAAGCTCTATCTCACTTCCTTTGAGCATGTTGCCAGGAGGGACCAGTCCTTGCAGAAGGACATCATGCTTGGAAGGGTGGAGGGACAGTGCAAGAGAGCAAGACCCAGAATGAGATGGATCGACACAGTAACTGAGATAATGGGTGTCTCAAAGGCAGTGACTGGCTCAGAATAGGGCAGGCTTCAGAATTATTGGACACAGGGTCACTATTAGTTGCAGTTGACTCGAAAGCACGTAACAACAATATTACTAAGTAAATACCATCAAGTCAGAAGCACACTGCAGTGTAATTAGTTTTCATAGGTTATAAATTGCATGGGAGGAGGCTGCCTATCTTCCTCCTAAGGAGGCACTGCTGGATTTGAATGTCTAGTTAGGTGCTGCTTTAAGGTTAGCCTTGCAAATCCCTATGTATCATACCACTACAACTCACAAAAAGGATGTTATCAGGTATTTAACAGGTAAGAACAGACACTATACCTGATCTCAGCCAAAAGATTGAGAATATGTATCTATATCTATATCATCTATATCTATATATATCTATGTCTATCTATATCTCTATGTGATATATTTAATTATGCATAGAACATTTCTGAAGGGCACACATTAACAATAATTGTCTCATGAGGGCAATAGGGAGCAGCACAGGACGGGTAAGAGAATTTCCAGTATGTAACCTTTCATACTACTGTTTTATCACAAGATGAGTCCACTATTTTTCTAGCTGAAAAAGAACAAGTCATTTAACTTGATGGTACTAGATTTTAAACTTCTTGAAATGTGACCAAGACATATGCAGAGATCTCATTTGCATATGGAAAAGTCAATGCGACGATATACAGTCTTAGCTAATGCCTTTTTCCCATATGTGAATATGTGTTGTTGTTGCTCCAATTGTTAGGTGCTGTCGAGTCAACAAAAACTGATAGCAAACAACAGACAGAAACCTTGCCCTATCTTGGCGAGTCCTCACAATCTCCTCTTCGCTCAAGCCCATTCCTGGAGTCACTGTGTCAATCTATCTCAATCTTCCTCTCCTTCTCAGACCCTTGACTTTAAGCATGATGTCTTTTTTCCAGTGTCTCCTGACAACATGTTTTAAATTCAAATTAATGTCCAAATTAAGTCTCTGAATATAATACTCTTCCCTGACCCCAGTGTAAGACAAAGAATGTAGTTTAATCTTGGTCTTTGGTTCCTGAAAACAGTCCTTGGCCTTATTTCAGAATGAAGGTACCTTTGTTTTCTAAAATAAGTCAGGCAACATTTTAACATATGTTAATTGGACAGACACTACCTAGGTCCCACTCTGAGGCAGACCTCAGGAAGCAAGGGAAAGAGATAGTTAATCATGCAAAGTCATAGAGCCATACACATACTCCAAAGCTCCTAAAAGATCCTGTGCACAGCAGCTTCCCCTTTAGAGTCATCTGGATTTGTGAGAATACATTTATGCACGTTATTGGAAACAAAGCAAGCCTGGTGCTGGGAATTCTAGACCTTGCCTGGCATTTCTCTTTGATAGTATTCTTTCAGATGATAATCAATGAGTGAATGTAAGTAAAATTTTACATGAATTAATTTAGGAAGTTAATGAATTTACATGTGTAATGAGATTCTGACTGAGTCTAGAGTGGCTAATTCAGAGGAAATGTCACAGGCACTCTCTGTAAGAATGCTAACTGGTAAGAAACAAGCTTTTGCTCACCAGTGTA
Organism: Elephantulus edwardii; assembly: GCF_000299155.1. NCBI lineage: Eukaryota > Metazoa > Chordata > Mammalia > Macroscelidea > Macroscelididae > Elephantulus > Elephantulus edwardii. The sequence goes on along the minus strand of NW_006399788.1, from coordinate 686,397 downwards.
CAGAAAACTACCAATTGGGTGGTTCAATGACAGGAAAAGGCTCATCAGGCAGTTGAAGATGACTTCTCGGTTGTGTCCTATCCCAGGCTGTGAGGGAGTTGGGAAGGGGCATAGATTCAAGGTTGTGCTAGTCGTAAGGGGAGGGTGCTGTACAGACTCTTGACCCTATGTTTGGTCCTCAGTAAAGTGGTCCCAGGAGGCCAGCAAATTGGTAACCTAGTGGTAAGAAGTTCTACTGCCAACCCAAAGGCATACAGTTCAAATCCACCAGTCACTCTTTAGGAGAAAGATGGGCAATGTCTTCCCTTGTTATTCACAGTCTCTGAAAAATCACTTGAGGGTCAGCTTTGAGTTAGTTCCAATTCAATGGCACAAAACAACTACAAGGCAGCTGAGGATAAAGTCTGACCTAACTCTAGGTAGTTATGATAAGAGAGGAAGCGCTAAAAAATGGCTAGCAATGAGGAACAGAGATAGCATTGCTATTCATAAATTCATCATGTGCATAGTTACTTGCTGATGTTGTTATGTCCTTTGAGTTGCAAGCAATTCATAGCTGACCTTCTAGTAGGTCTTCAGAGGTAGTCAATCACACAAAAGACAACCACCCATCTTTCTCCCATAGAGCAGCTGGTAGATTGGAACCATGTATCTCTGGACCAACAGTGCAACTCTTTACAACTAAGCTTCTAGGGCTCCTTATACCAGTTTTACTTATTAAGCCTCCTCTGATCTCTGGGAACTATGATTATTTATCAAAATTATCTAGATTTGGGTAATTAACTATGTTTTTGAAAAAATAGAATTACAATCAATATTTTCAAAGCCTCTAGATTGTACTTGTTGTATTTGCTGGATCCTTCTTAGAGGCAAGCTTTAATTGCTGAGAAGCAGGAAATATACCATAATGAATGCTTAATAATTTCTTAACATAAGAAAGAGATAAATTCTAAGTGGCATCATAAATTACACAAAGTCTTATTAAACATATGAGAAAAATGATCAATTATATTTAATGACTAGGAATATGATAGAGTTAATACTCCCCGGTTAAAAAAGCAGCTTACCTAGTAACAGATGGAGTTTCTTTTACAAATGCCTTTTAAAAGGTGACCACCCAGAGACTGTGATATTTAGAAAGAAAAGGAGCCATGACATTTGTTCTCTGTCATTTCCATGGATTAGACAAAGTAATGAAGACAAATGAAATGAAATTATTTTATCCAAACAATCAATACAGTAACAAAAGGAATAATCTAATCTAGTGCCATCTAGACTTTTGGATTTTATGAACAGAAGATATTTCAAAATAACTTTTAGGAGCTGACTCATAGTTGACTCGATGGCACATAACAACAACAACAAAGAATTTTCACTAGTGTCCTGGGCTTGCACTGTCAACCATAAGGCACATGGTTTGAATATACTAACTGCTCTGTGGGAGAAAAGTGGGAAATCTCCTCTCTTGTAATTTAAAGCCTCTGAAAATTTGCTGGAGGATCAACCAAGACTCTGTTCTGATTTGACAGCACACAACAAAATATTTTCATTTTTGCCATTTGAAGAAAAAAAAAAAACCAAAACTAGAACCTCACTATCACCACAATTCCATAAAAATAAGTAGTAAAGATAATCTCTGGATAAAGAATTGCATTTCCCCAAAATGGATGAGTCTTTTATTAATATTATCAATACGGACTGTAACCTTTGACAGTAACCCATAGGAGAACATGGCTTAATCGCGGAACTGCAAGAATATAAAGTTCAAAAAAGATGTAATTTGTTTTTAAGCAAGACTTTTTTCTGTTATTATCTAATAAAAAACTAGAGAGCTCTATCAGTACAATAAATAAAGGGTTGTACTGCTAACCCAAAGGCAGTGTTTCTCAGCAGTTCTAATCCACTAGGGGCTCCATGAGAGAAAAATGGGCAATTGACCATCATTGCAGCTGGAGAAGAGATTGAGGTTGTTAACAGTTACAGCTTGCTTGACTCCACAATCAATACTTTTGGCACCAGCAGTCAAGAAATCAAAGGCGACTTGCACTGGGAAAATCTGCTGTCAGCGACCTTTACAGAGTACTAAGAAGCAATGATATCAGTCAAGAGAATAAGTGTACCTGATCGAGGCCATAGACTTTGTAATTACTTGCTATGCATCAAAGAACTGAACAAAGACTAAAAAGATCAGAAGAATCAATGCCTTTGAGTTGTGGTGCTGGAGAAACGTCTTGAACATAATATGGACAGAGAAGAAAACAAATAGATCTACCTTGGAGAAGGTAGAACCAAGATTCTCCTCGGTGGCTAGGATTTTGAAGCTCCATGTCACATACTTTGGGCACATGGCCAGGAGAGACTGGTCCTTGGAGAAGGACATCACACTCAGACGGGTGGAGGTACAGTGCAGGAGAAGATGGGGACAATGAGAGTGGGCTTCAGAGCTGCTGGACACAGGTGTCACAGGCAACTCAACAGCACATAACAATTATAACAACTACAACAACAACAACAACTTCCCAGCAATCATTAACAGCCTCTGAAAACCCACTGGAGGTGAATTGTCTGCTATAAGTTGGTTCCAAATTGATGGCATTAAGGTTTGAAACAAAAATAAAGATGTTGTTGTTGTTATGTGCCGTTGAGTCGCTTGCGACTCAGAGACCCTATGTACAACAGCCCTAAACTCCATTCTGTCCTGTGCCAATTGCACTGTCTCTGACACACCCATCCCAATTATCCCAGTCACCCAATCAATCCACCTCATAGAGGGCCTTTCTCTCCTGAGCTGTCCCTCCACCCTCCTAAGCATGATGTCCCTCTCTAAGGACCGGTCTCTCCTCACAACATGTCCAAAGTATGTTAGACGGAGCCTCAGAATCCTGCCTCCACGGAGCCTCCTGGTTTAACCCTTTCCAGGATTGATCTGTTTGTTTTCCTAGCAGTCCATGGTATTCTCAATACTCTTCTCCAGCACCACAGCTCAAAAGCATCAATTCTCCTTCTGTCTTCCTTGGTCATTGTCCAGCTCTCTGATACACAAAGCATATCAGTTACTAGAAAGTATTCAAGTTTTGTATTTATCAATATATGCTCTGTACTTATTCATTTTAAACATATGCATTGTTGCTGAGTTGGAATAGACTCACAGCTGACCCTTAAATGAGTTTTCAAGACTATACCTTGCGTGGGAGGAGATTGCTCATCTTTCTCTAAAGGAGATGCTGGTGGATTCTAGCTGAGAGAGAGGCATATCCTTTGGGTTTGCAGCTCAATTCTCTAAGAACTACACTAGAGATGTGTAATGAAGTAAAATTCCTGCTCAGAAGTAAAGTCTTCATTTTTTTTTCATCATCAATCCACATTTAATCTGTATGCTGAGCAAACAATCTAAGAAGCTAGAACATATAAAAAAGAATGAGGCACTAGCATTGAAAATTTATGAGCAACCGGCAATAAGCAAATGACAAAATTCTCCTCATTAGAAATCAAGATGACTTAAAGCACTTAAACATGAAGATCAGAATTTATAACCTCAAATATGGCTCACATATCCACATCAAGTAAAGGAAAATCCTCACAACAGGATCATAGGCATTATAATTACAAAAGGAGAAAAAGCAACAACATCAGAGTAAATGTAGCTAAGAAATCAATGATGTATTGAGCAAATATATCGCAAAGGACTTTTTTAAAGTGTTACAGAGCAAGGATGTCTCTTGAAGGACTAAGATGCATCTGATTCATGATATTTTCAATTGCCCCACATGTATATGGAAGTTGGGTACTAAATAAGGAAGACTGAAGAAGAACGGATGTCTCTGAATTTTTGTGCTGTTTAGAAATACTGAATAGACTATGTACTGCCAAAAGAACAAATAGAATAGAATATTGAATATACCATGGACAATTCTTCAATAGAATAGATATTTTGGAAGAAGTGAAATCAGAAAGGAAAAGACTGATAACCCAATCACAAAATGGACAACAGACATGGAAAGACTCTTCACAAAGAGGACATTCAGCTTGCCAACAGAGAGATCAAGAAATGCTCAAAATCAGGAGCACTCAGAGAGATGCAAATCAAAACCATACTGAAATACCATCTCACCTCAGTAGCAATGGCAAAATTTAAAAGGACAGTGAGCAATAAATGTTGGAGAAGATGTGGAAAGATTGAACTCTCATGTACTGCTGGTAGCACTGTAGAATGGTGCAGCCACTCTGGGAAGTAAGTTGGCGTTTTCTCAAAAAGCTGAAGAGATCCTATATGATCCAGCTATTCCACTGCTAGCAATACACCTCAAGGAAAACAGAACTGAGACACAAACGGGGATTTGTACACTTATGCTCATGGTAGTGCTATTCACAATAGCAAGAAAATGGAAATAGCCCAAAGGTCCATCAAAAAAATCAATGGATTGAAAGATTGTGGTACATTTAAATAATCACTATGCAGCACTAAGGAAGAATGACTTCATAAAATACTATATAACATGAGAAAGACTAGACAGCATTATGCTGAATGAACTAATGCTGTCTCATAGACAAATACTGCATAAGACAATTATTGTAAAAAAGGACAACTAGTAAGATGTAAAGTCCAAAAGAAGAAGAAGAAAGCAAAGGGGCAGAAAATGGGGCAGGGGCAAATAATAAGGTGGAGCTGATAAATAGGACAGCAGAGTTCAGTGAGCAGCTATGTACGTGGGATGAAGGAATTAGGAAAGATCCAGTGGGGACCTGAAAAGATGGGGTAAGAATAGGCATAGGTGAATGGTGATAGATAGGTATAAAACACAATGTATATAAATGACTGTATGAAACACAATGTGAATGAACAAATGTGTGAAGCACAATGTAAATAAATGAAGCACAATATACATGAATTTTGTACCAATATCAAACAAAATCACATTTAAAAAAAAATCAAGGATGGCAAGACTTGTCTCACATGCTTTGGGAATGTCATCAGAAAAGTCTCATCTCTGGAAATGGATGCTTGGCCAAGTAAAAAGGTCAGTGCAAAACAGGAAGACTCTCAACAAAGTGGACAGACCCAGTGGCCACAACACGGGGTTCAAGCCCAGCCGAGACTGTGGGAATGGCACAAGGGCAGGCCAGGTTCTGGTTTACCATCACGGGGTTGCTGAGGCAGAATGGTCTTCACAGCACACAGGCGCGCACACACACTCACAACTAAAGGATGGGAAATCTTTAAACTTTATTGGTATCTTAAGAATAAAGTTGAAAAGCAAAATCAGCAATACTTTAAGATTTTTCTTATCCAGTAAACCAACCATTAATCATAATAAGCCTTACCAAAACTTTACAAGTCTGCCAGAAACTGTTCTTAAGCAATGTAAATTTCTGTTATCCTGGAGGTTGAAGGGAACAAGATAGGTCTCAAACTTCCTAATTTAAATTTCAAAAAGTCTCAAGGAGACCGGTAGGTGGAGGGCCAAGCTGTTAGGCAAGAACAACCTGACATGGTGTATTTCAGTAAAGGGAGAAAGGCAGGGCAGTCTTCAACCATGTTAATAATAGCAAGAGTTGATCTTCTATACTTCTCCCTCTTTTTTTAATACACCTGATTTCACACAGCTTCTTCGATTCATTTACTCCTTCTGGAATCAAAATGGTCTCCCTGAATGCATATAGAAGAATTACATAGAATAAACCTTCTGCTCAAATTTCAGCAAGTTTTAATTATTTTTAACAGTAGTCATCTCTTGTTCTCTGTGTCCTTGAAGATCTATGAGCGTTATCGTTATTTTAGTGGGGTTTATGTGGGAGTAAAGATAAAAGCATATGGTTACCTTAAATTTTAATTTTAAAAGGTTTTGCAGAATATAAATATCACTTAATCATGGCCTCAAGAGGAGGTTGATAAAACATTTAAAAAAATCATCTCAAAGCACTGCCCCATCAGAATAAAAAGATTCTAGAGAGCTTGTCTTTCTTATTTTACACCTCTCTTAAAGGAAGGGTTCTGAGGAAGAGAACTGTCATAAATCAGCACGCTGCTCAGATTTCATCTGCCTTCTAAATGGCACTGAAAAGTTTTTCCGCTTAAAGCACTTTCCTCTGTGTCTCTACTGTTGTTAGTGTCCAACATGTTACCCTCCAACCCATGGTCATACAAACGCTGCCTGAGTAGTTGCTAACTCGACTAACTGCACTGTGGATCTAACTCATGTGGCTTTAAACATTAACTAAAATTTCCATTGTAGACGACAAGCTTTTTCCTTTCTGCCTGCCTTAGTCTGTCCGCTCTGTTGAAAAGTGTTCAGGAACGCAGCACCACATACACCTTCATCTAAAGAAAGGACAGTAGCTACCTGTTTGAAAAACCAGATGCCACTGGGCTCATTCTAATTCACATCAGGTCCATGGCTGTCCACGGAGGACTGTGTCCTCTGGAGTTTTCATGACTGATGTTTCTGGAAGTGGATCACTCGGTTTTCTTCAGAGGTCCTCCTCTGGGTAGATTCAAATCTCAAACATTTCACCTAATCAGCAAAACACATTAACCAACTCCAATATCCAAGGACTCATTTGTTGTTGTTGTGTTCATCTGCTTATGGTTTCTGTGTCAATATGAATGAATATGTAAAATAAAACCTCCCCCATGTCTCTTATTAGGTTCTAAAATGAAAGTAATCTCTGAGTTTAGTCAGATATAATCTCCAAACAGGGCACAAAATAGGATAAACATTAGAAAATACAGGCCACTATGTGACCAAACCCATTCTTACACCAAAGATCCTAATGATTAAAGAGCTGAACAAACCTGGTGCCATGCCATGAACACACATCTTTTACCACCAACTAGAATTTCCTCGACTAGTAGGGCTGCCATGACTCAACTTTACAGGAGCAGTTTGCCTGCCCTTTTGCTCCCATGGATTCTAATCTCTTCGCTCTCATGGGTTCTAATCACCAAGCCTTCAGTTAACAGCTGAGCAATCGACCAGCACGCCACGAGGGCTGCTCTTGATGGCTGGTGACTTCAGGTTATATGAGGATAATGGTTTCCTTGATCTTCAACACAAATAAAATGCAAGTGATTTCCCCCTTAATGCTTTTCAGTGCTTTCTGTATTTCATAGATACTTTATTTTCCCTTCCTTTGATGCCAACAGGGTTTTTATAAACTAGCTTGCCAGGAATGCCAGCTTAGACCTGAATATTCTTTATAATGTTCAAACACAGCATAAAACACTTGCTTGAGGACATCATTACTGGAAAAATGCTTACAACCAGAGAACAGTCTACTCTTGAGTGTGGCAGAGCAAGAAGGTAGTTATGATACGGGGACTTATTTTACAGACATTCAAACGCAAGAAAAACTGGGTAGTGTGGAGGTGAAGATCTTATTTGAATTATATTCAAAGATCAACAATTTTACATTAGGAATATTGTCTGATGCAGAGCCAGAAGATGAGCTCTTCGTTTTGGAAAGCACTCAAAATATGCCTGGGGATGAGCTGTCTCCCCAAAGTTGATCTTAATGACGTAAATGGAGCATAGGACGTTCACTTGCTAATATGACAATACGCTAAATGAGAAGCAGCAGTCTTCAAGGTCCCTAAAGAATTGGAATGTGGAATGTACCAAGTATGACTCTAGAAAGTTCTGTCATCAAAAGGGAAATGTAATGAAATGCATAAAGATACTAGGTATCAGCAAGCAGAAATGTACTAATGTTGTTGTTGTTGTGTACTGTAGAGTTGGAACTGACCCACCGCTGGCCCTCCGGCGGGCAAAGGAGGAGATTGCTCATTAATCTCGAATTGGACAATCTAATGATTAGTGCTTGAAGTGCAGGCTGGGTTTAAGAGAAACCATGGCACTAGGGATATTATAGCTAACGTCAGGTGGATCTTGGTTGAAAGCAGAGTGTACCAGAGGAACTATCTGTGTACTACCTGTGTACTATCTGTTTCATTGACTATGCAAAGGCATTTTACTTTGAGGATCACAACAAACTGTGGTGGACTCTGACAAGAATGGGAATCCCAGAACACTTGATTGTGCTTATGCAAGACCTATACGTAGACCAGGAGGCAGTCATTAGAATAGAGCAAGGAAACACCGGCATGGTTTAAAATTGGGAAGGGTTTGTGTCAAGGATGTATCCTAACTCCTTATCTTTTCAATCTATATGTAGAAAAGATTATCCAAGAGGCTAGGCTCTATGAAGATGAAGGTGGCATCAGGATTGGAGGAAGACTCATCAACAACCTATGTTATACAGATGACACAACCCTGCTTGCTGAAACTGAGGAGGACCTGAAGCGCTTGCTGCAGAAGGTCAAAACTGTAGTCTTCAATACAGATTAAAGCTCAACATCAAGAAAACAAGGATTCTCACCACTGGGCCAACTGGTAGCATCATGATATATGGTGAAGAAATTGAGACTGTTAACAGCTTCACTTTGCTTGGCTCTACAATCAACACTCTTGGTACCAGCAGCCAGGAAATTAAAAGATGAATTGCATTGGGAAAGTCTGCTGTCAGCGACCTCTCCAAAGTACTGAAAAGCAACAATGTCAGTGGAGACTAAGGCACACCTGATACAGACCATGGTCTTCGCAATTACTTCTTATGCATCAGAACGCTGGCCTTTGAGCTGTGGTGCCGGAGAAGAATACTGAATATACCATGGACTGCTAGGAGAACAAACAAGTTTGTTCTGGAGAGGGTGAGGCCAGCCTGCTCCTTGGAGGCAAGGATTCTGAAGTTCCGTCTGACATACTTTGAACATGTTGCAACATGGGTTCAGTCACTGGAGAGGGACCTCATGCTTGGGAGGGTGGAGGGACAGCACAAGAGAGGAAGATCCTTGATGAGATGGATTGATTCAGTCACTGGGGTCATGGGGGTAGGTGTGTCAGAGAAAATAAGATTGGATTTCACCAGCTTCTTCACTGGAAAACTACTTTTTTTCTTCCTATGGGAATTACACCCTCTGAAAACCCACCAGAATGTCAGCTATGAGTTGGTTGTGACTTAACAACATGTAACAACAACAATGGTCTACTATTCCAGAAATGACAACTTATCCACTGCAAAGTATCTTTTTTTTCCAACAGCATATGGAGGCTATACACATGGATCTTGTCAAACAGAAGACACAGAAGTCTTCCACGTTTTTTGGAAGGAGATGAAGCAGCAGCTCCATAGGTCAGGGACTGACTGTGAAACAGATCAACAATTGCTTATACACAACTTTAACTTGACAAAGTCCAGAGGAGGGAGAGTAGGACTTGAGAATACTATTTAAAGAAGAGATCTGACACATTGAAAAATAGATGAGATACATATAAAGAATAGATTTGACATTTTGGACATTAAGGATTAAAGATGAGAGAAGTTTTAAAGAGAGAGAAGTTGTGGGATGATATAAAGAATATGGAGAAAGAGAAGGTAAGAAAAAGAAAATAAAGAAAGGGAAGACAAAAATGAATGTCAGAAGAAACTTGTTATTGAAAGCAGAATAGCTAAAAAGCATAAAGCAAAGGAAAAAACAATGAAGTAAGAAAGCTGAAGATTTCAAAGGGCAGCTTAAATAGAAAATTAGGTAGTATTATTCAATATACAAAGGCCTGGCATTAGAAAACCTGAAAGGAAGACCACACTTGTCATTTATTGTTATCCTTTAGATGACCTTTTGCTTTCCCCATGTAAGATGCCTTTGATGTCATGTTTTAGAAAAAAATTAATTACTCCCAAAGCATTTGTTTTGAAGCAAAGCAGTTCCTTTACCCCTCTTTCATATAAATATGGTTAACAGCTTCTAGTATAGGAACACATTTATTCAAAATACATATAAAATTCACCTTCCCTGAACCGAGCTCTGTCTTTAAGATCCTATGACAGAGGAAATAACTTCCACCAGCCCCCACAATTCTTCTAAAATTAATGGTAGTCAGAACAAAGATACTGTATTCAACCCTTGCGCTTCTGGATGACTTCAGGGAAGGGAAGCAGCCGACCTAGGCACCTGTTCCTAATTAGTATGCAATGAGCCCCAGGACCACCAGAAAGCAGCACCTTGACTAAGAGAGCATAACCCCAGCACTTCCTCCTGCTCTTACTCCTAGTACCAGACACTGAACTAAGGGCTCCTGAAATGGAACTGCTCAGGAAACTCACTTTCTTGGGGTCATATTTCTAAAGAGCTGTAAGTATTTTTAATCTTCACTATTATCAAATATAAAACCCTTGGTTTAATTTCTAGCCACGTATTGTTCAAAACAAAACAAATGGAAACACCTTCCACATCTTCAGAATTCAAACCATGCATTGAGCATACCCACAACAGCATAAACAAACAAGAGCTCGGGGTTAGGATCTATCTACTCCATTTAAAAGGATAATGCTATTTGACAAGGGATGAGGAAGAACAAAAGTGACCTAACCAGCAGAAACTTCTGCAGATTCTTCTTACACACCTGTAATGTACTCAGTTAAAAAGGAGGAAATTTGTATTTGAGGTCTAACTAAATTCAGAAGAGGAAGACTGATGTATCTGAACTAAAGTTTAAATAATATCTTACACTGCAAACTCCAAATTTAAGAGTATCCCCCTCTCTTTGAAGAAACGGAATACAACAAGTTTCTTATGTGTAGAGCAACCTTACTGCCAGAAGGTCTGCACTGCCCCCTGCTGGTCAGGAGACTTGCTGGTAACTTCCAATACAAGACCCTTAACTGATTAACTCAATGTCAGACTTATAATGATGATGATGATGATGATATTCTCCACAAAATGAGTAACTATACTTCTAAAATGTATTAGCACGTGTGTGGTTTTATTTTTTTCTGTTTCAGAATTAGATGTGGTCACTGTAATTAGAAAAGGCTAAAGCCAACTGGTTTTAACATCACCTTAAGGTAAAAAATAGTCCACTAAGTTGAACAACTTAAAAAGAACATCACATATACAATTTGTGCTTTAGTAGACTAATTTATATTCTTCAAATTAAATCATTATGCAGTACAGAGTTTAGGATATTCAGTTTTCAAGTTTCTGCATTTTAAAACTATTAGATCAAGGAGAACTTTAAAAAAATACTGCACTGAAATAAAAAGCCAGATCATCTAATCTCTTTGAAAGTCCTTTAACAGGTGAAGGAAAAAAAGGAATTAATCAGAAAAGAATTAGGACTACTGCTACAGATGATTTGATATTTAAATAAACCACTTGGCATTCAATGGCCAAGAAAATGAAGTTAGAATTGTCAAAGAATAAAGTTTCCAAGAACACAAATCCTGTTATAACCCCAACTTTCTGATAAAAGACACCTACTATTTTATCTATTCCTGAAACAGAGACTCCATTCCAGAGAGATAATATTAAATTCTAGAGGCCCATAATGTGTTACTGTATTGCATGTTTTGGAAATGGGCACTGGAGTGGTGAAATTTCTAACCATCACATGAGACAGCCTACAGTTTGAAGTGTAAGATAATAAAAATGTGTTCTTTATATGATTAACGCCGGTTTGATTTTAAATGCTGAAAAAGCAGTTTGGGATGTCCTATGAATGAAGCTGCTGATTACATCTGGAGTGAAAATATATACACTGCAGATAAAAATATATTTTGATGTGTTTTTCTAGAAATCTATAGTTTAATTCTGTTCACACAGGGAACAAACCTGCCATGTAATTTTATTTCATTTAGGGAACAAGAATGGCTCAGAAATATTTTATTGAATACAGCAATTTTTCTATTTTTATAATTTTCTATTAGCTCTTTCTGGTGTTCAATTCAGAAAAAAAACTAGATAATCGTATGAAAAAAATCTCTTATAAGACAGTGGGAGCGTGGCTATTCTTGAATATATTATACAACCCAGATATTAAGAGATTATATATGTCTCAAAAATATTTTTTAATCCCTGAGTATAATCTCCAAAAATATCATGTGATGGTCTACTGATTACAAACTTGTAAGGTGGTCTTTAACTGTCTAGTCCTTGTACTATTCGCACTATTCCAAGAATGCTTGGCCTTCTCTTGCATAGGTAACTTATCAAATAAAAGGAAGCAACAAACAGAGCAGGTAGTTAGGTACCTTTTTATCTGGCATACATGCTGGTGACAGGCATGAGAGTATATAACTTGAATTCTGGGTGAGCATGCTAATATTCCAGTGCTCCAATTATCAGGACAGGTGCAGAGCTAAAGATGAGGATCCGTAAATGTTCCCTAGCCTTGCACAGCACAGTGTGGGGACAGTCTCTAATAAAATATTCTTTAAAACCCCCAATCTGTTTCTCAGCACATTTAGAGAAACAAATTTTAATTGCCTTCTTGAAAATTATACCCATCCCTACAAATGTTGACTTACTTCACAGTATAAAAGAAGTCACTGGGGTACATCTCTGCAGGCGATGGTGGTCAGCCCACCACAAGAGGTCTCCTAACAGTGTGGGTAAAAAAGCAAGTGCCCTCATAGAAGTCACAGTAATAGGACGGTGAAAACACATGTTTCTCCCTCAAGCTACAGCTTTTAAAAAAATATACAGAGAAGGAAAAAGACACATGTGACGACTTCTCCTAGCCAGAGCATTGCTAATGACTAAGGGGGGTGGGGGGTGAGGCCCCATGGTGTTGTAATTTAAGGGGATGGGTAACTCACAGAAGGCCAGCATGTTTCTTAAAGTCACACTATGGGGTTTTGTGATGTTTTTTTGTTCTTTATTTTCCACCTGTCCTGCCATTTCTTGAGGGAAACCTGTTATTACAGACGTCTTTCAACAAATGTCATGTAAGGGTACGGGGAGGGGGAGAAAGTGGGAGGGTGAAAGCTTCATGTCACTCTCTGTGGGTCTGACTATACAGCCTCAGCGAAGACGGAAATAACCCTGAGACCCACCTCCTGAAGCGTTCCTTGCACATTATCAAGCCTCTGAATCTCCATCATAATCCTCCACAGCGCCAGCCCTAGACTTCTGTGATCCCATGATTCTATTATTCCATTTTTAAACCTGTGGAGTGGGAGGACTTCTGAGTACCCTGCTCACACAGATGGTGGTGGGAAGAATCTCAAGAATATGTTGCATGTAGTAAATGCCCATTTCACTACATAATCACTCCCTTCACATTTCACAAGAACAGAGATTATCTTATCCCAAGGGCAGTCACAGAAAGACAAGTGGTTTAATGGCAGCACAGCATCAAATGGCAGCATACACATGCATGTATATGAAGCTTCAAAGAAGAAACATCTCTGAAGTAAATCAATCTGGGGCTAAAGACTAGTCTGACAAGAGTGTAGCAGACCAGAAAGAGGTCAATATTGTCCACTTTTTGATGTTGGAGGAGGAGGAAAATCAAAGACAAAAAAAAAAAATCACACAAGGTATCACTATCTTCCTGATGTTCTAAAAATATATTGCACTGAAAAATCATTTGTCAAGGCAACCCCGCTGAGATTAAAACCACAATCAATGAGCCAACCAACAGTTCCCCACAATCACCTCATCTTAAGCACAGATTTACCCTTCTCTCTCACAAACTAGCTCTTTACAGAACTGACCCCCACCACAGACAGAATCTCCGGATCTGGAGTTCAGGTACCTGTGCTCACCTGATTTTCTCAGAGCCATTTTATACACCTTATTACTTCCTCACAGCCACCCACTGCACATCAGGTGCTGGCAAAGACTTATCTTTTTTTTATTTTTTTTAAAAAAATTCTACCATATGATTGTCAACAAGCATAGTATTTCTTTACCTTGGTCTCTTTAGCAGAGAACTCTGAGGAGTTGGAAATTTTCATAGACTTTGATCTGTGGGACTGTCGCCGGATAGAATCCTCCCGGGAGTATTTCACAGAACCGGAGGTCCTCACCCGTACCTTGCTGGTACTCTGAACGCTATTCACGCCAATCATTTCGAGGGTCGACTTGGGGAAGGGGTATGGAGAAATCAAAAGGCACTTTCCAACCACTGCAAGGATCGGAAGCTGGAGGAACTCTGGAGGGTTGTGCCCGAGCAGCTCCGGAGTGCTGTGAATTAGCTTTAGCTTAAGAAGCACCGGCTGCCTCCCCCAGCATCTTCAACCACCCTGTTTGCAGCGAGTCTGATTGTTCCAGGCACAGCTCACGTCACTGGCTGCAAGGAGGGGGGAATCGCGATCCCACCCCTGCTACTAGTCTCTTTTACTTACACACACACACACACACTCTCTCTCTCTCTCCATCCCCCCTCCCATATTCACATGCTGGAACAAATGGCAATTGGCCAAGCAGGCAATTCATTAACATTCCAAATAGCAACAGTATTCCTCCTGTGATATTGTCAGAAAACCATTAATGTCAACAATAAAATAGAGATACCACACATGAAGTGTCAAATAATGTATGTGCAAGACACCAAGTGAAGTGGAAACCGAGTGAAATTTGTAAAAGCTAAGGAGGGGGGCGGGGAGTGAGGAACCAAAACCCAGAGAAATCAAACCAAAACAAAAATATAAAAAAGCTCAATCAATTATAAGCCAGTGAAAAGAATGGGAGCCACAAAAGCATCTCAATGATCATTTATTTTCCACTTTCTTGTTCCAAGTCACACACTGCTAGAAATAGCAATTCAAATTGTTTTGTCTCTCTGAAGAATTGAATGTCTATGACTTTAGATGATGCAACCAACAATTTAGACAGAATTTGTGTCAATGAGATGGCAAGTCCAGAATCAAGATGTTCTTCCATCTCCCTACCAGACTGAGAGGTGGAGGGTTGTGGGGCTTTGTTTGCTTTTAGTTTCTGCTTCTTAAAAGGTGGATTAGCACAGTTAACTTTAAGTACAGTTTAGAGTGAAACCAATAAAGCCAAAGGAGATCAATAAGAAGCAAGAAGCTTTTCTAAGAGCTTTAAATGTTCTGTCAGGCAGGGTACAAAGGTGCAAGCAACTTCTTATAGTGGAATTACAAATCTGAGCTTTCCCTTGAAGACTGAGGATCACGGTTTGTGCAGTACATGGTTGGTCATGCTGAGAGCTCTGGAGCACTGGCTGGTGTGCAGGCTTCTCTTCCTCTGCTGTCCACAGGCCTTGGCAGGGAGGACTTGAGTTCTGTGGGTTGTCTCACTCACATGTGGAGTCATCTCTTACTCTCTCCTGCCCATCTTCTTTCCACGGACCATCGAGCACTTCTCCTCTTCCACAGCATGGCAGAAGTATTAATTTGGGTAGAGTTCTGTCCAAGCTAAAAATTGGCCATAGGTCCTCAAAGGGGTTCTCGCTGCCCTTTCTAAGGGATACTTATTCAGTATATTCAATTATGAAGGAAGAGAAAAACAACTACAGTAGCCAAAAAGGTGCCATAGACTCCTCCTACATAATTAAATATATTGAAAGTGTCCCTAAGGATAAAATGAAGTTGGTAATGGCTTTACCAAACATGTTTGGAAGATGTAAAAGTATAAAGGTGCAGTAACGATACAATAAAGTTTATCACTTAAAACACACGCAATTCTAACTGACACTTACAAAGATCTGAAGTATGTGCATCTCATCTACATAAACCTCAGGTGGAGCACACAAAGAAACTAAGGCTGGAGCCAAGGGAGAAATGCAAAAGATACTGTGTAAAAGACAAAAAGCTAATCTCCAGGTAGTTATACATATAAAATATTGATTTAAAGAGACACATCTTCGGGCTGTTTTAAAGTCATGAAAAAGTGTGGTGTTTGAGTGTGTTTCTTAAATTTTCTTTCTCCAGAAGAAAAGCAAAATAAGGAAAAAATGAAAATCATGTACCAGTATATACAGAAATGGAATCTGATCTAAAACGTAATCTCTACAGGTTTAGTCGAAAAAAACTTCTGTCATTAAGCCTTTATCTATGCCCAAACACTGGCCAACATTATTATCCCTGTGCTGTTCTTACTGTTAACAACGTCCATCCATTTTACACCTTGTATTTCCCCACAGTAATGTTCGTGATCTCATTTTTATTCTCTGCTTGATAACTGCGTGAGGTGGCCTTCCCATTTTACAGAGGAGAAAGTTAATCCAGCAGCACAAGAGAGATGGAGCCAACATTTAGATTCTCATTTTAAAATAGCAAACTTCACTGCCTCTTGCACGTGAAAGTCAAAGAACAAATCTGCTGCCACTGAGTTCATTCCAAGTTATGGCAACCCCAGTGAGAGAATGGCAGGTGTGCAGTATGATATTTTACAGGGTCGGCCTGTTCACGGGAGTGTGTATTCCAGGTTGTTCTCCCCTGGAGCTGCTGGCGGATTTGAACTACAAATCTTTAGATCAGCAGTTGAGCGCTTCACCACTTCAACACCAGAACTCCTCATGGTGATCAAATAACCAAGAACACACCCCCCCCCCGCAAAAAAAAAAAAAAAACCAAACCACAACAAAACAAACCAAAACAAAACCCAACTCAAAACAATCCATGACTCTTGAACTGATGCCACCTCTCTATACAGGGTCCTTTTAAAAGTAAGTGTGGAATAAGTCTTTCCACAAAGCAGCAGGAGAAGAGTCATCTTTGTCCCTATCTTATATTATTTGTGCCAATTAAATTTTTATCTTGACATAGTGAAGACCCACTGTAACCCCCACAGCAGTGTAAAGATTAACAGCAGCCACAATCAATGTGTGTATGTCCTTGAGAGCAGCCGAGGGAGTGGGCAGGAGGGTGAACATTCATGGTCCCTTGGTGAGCCGGGCTCATCTCACAGCCTGGAACTCAACTCTCTCCTTTCCCCACTATCTTTCTTTCCTCTTGCTCCTGGTGAACTCATTACACAGTCACTTCTCTTTATCTTGGAAGTACAATGTAAACTCACCTACTTTCTAAAGTGTTTCTACATTCTGCTGCATTTACTTTCGACCTGAAACTCCCTGGAAAGAGGGTCAGTGAAGGAAAGGAAGGGTTTACTCTCTGAGGATGGCACAGGATGGGACAAGTGTTGGAACTTCTGTGCACAAGGTCATTATGAGTAAGACGGAATTCCGAAATTGTGCTGCCATCCCAAAGGCACATGGTTCAAATTCAACAGCAGCTCCGTGGAGGATGGGCAATCTCCTCTCCTATGATTTACTGTCTCTGAAAACCTGCCAGACGGTCAGTTATGAATAAGATCTTACTTGATAGTACATAACAAGAATATCAACAATATCCTGGAACTCTCTCTCTCTAGCTATATATACAGTTGTTATGTGCTGTCAAGTTGTCTGTGACTCATAGTGACCCTACTTACAGTAACTCTGAAGGCTGCCCTATCCTGAGCCAGTCTTGCTGACTCCTATACACCTTCCCCCATTTCCCCAGCTACTATATCAATCCATCTCATCTGGGGTCATCCTTTCCTGTGCTGTCCATCCATCCTTCTGAGCATGAATTCCTTCTCCAAGGACCGGTCCCTCCTGACCGTGGAACCAAAAAATGTCACACGGAGCTTGAAAATTCTAGCTTCCAAGGAGAAACCTGGTTTCACACTCTCCAAGACAGATCTATTTGTTTTTTTGGCAGTCCATGGTATGTTCAAGACTCTTCTCCAACACCACAACTCAGAGACATCAATTCTTCTCCTGTCATCTTTAGTCATTGTCCAGCTCTCTGATGCACAGCAATTAATTGCAAAGACGATGGCTTGGATCAGGTTCACTTAAATATCTAGACTGACACCATTGTATTATAGTACTCTGCAGAGGTCCCTGACAGCAGATTTTCCTGGTACAATTCATCTTTTGATTTCCTGACTGCTGGTGCCAAAAGTATTGATTGTGGAGCCAAACAAGACGTAATTGTTAACAACCTCAAGCTCCCCTTCCATCCATCATGTTGCCGCCAGTTGGCCCAGTGGTGAGAATCTTTGTCTTCACTTTAATATTATACTTGTTTACATAGAAAGTTCATAAAGTTCGTATACATTGTTTTTCACCCAGGATCTTTTCCCTTTATCCACCTCTCCCTCTATCCATCAAATTGGGTAATTCTATGATTAAGCATACCCCCCCCCTTTAGATCCTCATACTTGTTCTACAATAATGGTCTTATATAGTATTTGTCCTTGTGAGATTGAGTAAGTTCACTTGGCGAATGCTCTCCACTCCCTCCTATGTTAAGTAGTAATTTACAAAATCCCTGCTCTTTGAGTGCTTCATAATATTCCATTGTGTGAATGTACCTTAATTTCTGAATCCACTCCATGGTGGTTGGGCTGCTACCTGCAGAGAATCTGTCTTCTTGATGTTGAGCTTCAATCCATATTGAAGATTACAGTCTTCCATGTTTTATAGCAAGCGCTTCAGGTCATCCTCAGTTTCAGCAAGCAGGGTTGTGTCATCTGCATAATGCAGGTTGTTGATGAGTCGTCCTTCAATCCTGATGCCACATTTCTCCTCATAAAGCCCAGCTTCCCAAGTGATCTGTTCTGCATATATATTGAAAAGGTATGGAGACAGGACTCTTCCCTGACACATTCATTTCCTGATTGTGAACCATGCAGTGTTTCCTTGCTCTGTTCTTGGTTCAAGTTTAGGTTTCACATGAACACAATCAAGTGTTCTGGGATTCTCATTCTCCTCAGGGTTAGCTACATCACACACACACACACACACACACACACACACACACACACACACACACACAGTGTGCTTATTTGAAAGCTATACTTGGACCTGAGGCAATCATCAGAACAGAGCAAGGAAACAAAATCAGGGAAGGTGTACACCAGGGATGCATCCTATCTTCATACCTTGTTAAGGTATATGCAGAACCGATCATCCAGGAGGCTAGGCTCTATGAGAAGGAATGTGGCATCAGGATTGGAGGAAGACTCACCAACAACCTACTTTATGCAGATGACACAACCTTGCTTGCTGAAACCGAGTGGGATCTAAGGTATTTGCTGCAGAAGCTCAAAGACTGCAGCCTTAAATATGAATTGAAGCTCAACAGAAAGAAAAGAAAGATTCTCACCACTGGGGCAATGGGTAGCATCATGATAAACAGTGAAGAGACTGAGATTGCTAAAAGCTTCAGCTTGCTTGGCTTCACAATCAACATTCTTGGTACCAGCAGCCAGGAAATCAAAAGATGAATTGCACTAAAGAAAATCTGCTGTCAGAGACCTCTCCGGAGTCCTGAGGAGCAACATCATCCTAGAGACTAAGGTGCCTACTAATCTAGGCTATAGTCTTAGCAATTACTTGCTATGCATCAGAGAGCAGGATTATTACTAAGAATGATAGAAGAATTGATGCCTTTGAGTTGTGGTGCTGTGAAAGGGTACAGAATATAACATGCACTGCTAAATAAAGAACAGGTTCATCCTGGAGAGGTGAAATCAGGCTGCTCCTTAGAGGAAAGGATTTTGAAGCTTCATCTGACATACTTTGGACATACTGCAAGGAGGGTCCAGTCCATAGAAAGAGAAATTATGCTTGGAAGGGTGGAGGGACAGCACAAGAGAAGGGATAAGATGAACTGATTCGGTAACTGGGGTAATGGGAGTAGGTGTGACAGAGACAATGAGGTTGGCTCAGGATAGAGCAGGGTTCAGAGCTGTTGCACACAGTGTCGCTATGAGTTTCAACACACACAGACACATACATACTTAGAAATAGCTGATATATCAACAATTAGGTTTCTGCTTAAGTGCTATGTTCCCAAAGAGATCTTTCCTGACTATTAAAATAGCCACCACACAGTGGTCCTTTTTCATCCTAACTCCTATCTTCTCATCTTCACAGTGGCGGTGTTGTGATGTGCTCCTGAGTCATCTATGACTCCTGGTTCGCTATGTAAGATGGCTGTGAACTTTGAAACCCTTTAAAATCATCTGCATATCAGGAGCCTACAAGAGAATCTGGTAGGCAACAGATGTTAATGCTATCTTGTTCAGTAAAGTATACAACAAAATCAATAAGAAGTTCCTCTCCTCTATTGTATCTCATGTCAGTATTCTTTCTTTTTAAAAAGATGTAGCATACTTTTTATGAAAACTGAGTACAGTAAATTAACACTGACTTTCATTTCAAACTGTACAAAAGAACATGCAAGTAAAATTTAAGCATGCCTCCTACATCAGTGGTCCAGTCCATCTGCCCAGAAAAAAGCACTATCAGTTTCTTATGTATCTTTTTAAAAGATAATTCACTCATTTATATGGGGGTGTATGTATGTACTTGTGTCTGTTCCTTTCAATATAGATTACAAATGAAAGTTTAATATATAAGCATTGTTTCTGCTTTGTTCTTTAATGCTGTATCATAGAGATTATGCTAAGTTATCATACATACACAGTATACATATACCAGTGAATGGATACATAATTTCTTTTACTGCATGGTGTCACTGGGTGGTATCAACAATTAAGCTCTCAGCTGCTAAAGGTTTGTGATTCAAATTCACTGAGATACATATTGAAAGAAAGACTTGTCTATCTACTTTTGAAAAAGCACCAGTGAAATCTTATAGACTCCCATCCGGGGTCACATTACCCGGGATAGCGGGTTGATTTATAATAAAGAAATAATAACATCTTTAAAACATCATTCATATGAGACTATACAGACAGTCATTAAAAACAAAGATAAAATGTAAATGAAGAGAATATAAATTCATGGAAACAAAATAATCAGAATGAAAATCCCGATAATATTTAAAAACTGTGAAGAACATCATCAGTGTTACTAACCAATCTTTGTAGGAGGCGTTTAAAAGGAATATACAAATAAAATAAAAGGAATATAAACTGCTTGAAAAGCTTCCCTGAAAATTGTTTGCTTGCTTTAAAATATCATCAATATCAGATCAAAGAGTCAACAATTACTTTGAAACAAAGATAAGCACATAAGGGGGCAGGGAAAACAGATTCACAGAAATGGACCAAGGAGAAGGGTTGAATGAGACTGCTCCTGGGTTGGGAAGAATGTAACCAGTATTACTGAACAATATATGCAAACGAAAGCTTCACTAAAAACAAGTTGGTTTTGTTTTTTTTTTTTAGAAAAGAAAGAAAACCTATAGAACACAGCAACTATTTTCTTTGTGCCATTTTTTAAATAATTACTAAATATTTATTTGTGTGTGATCTTGTACCATGATAAATAATAATGTGGTAACCCTGCCTGTAATAGATCATACTTTAAACAACATTTAAATAGAGTTTTTCAATTGCTTTCTGAAGAAACCTATTTCCTCTTGCTGCATTTCTTGTGTATCACCCACAGATGCAGTAGTAGGTACATATGGGGTTCAACTAGGTTCAACAAGCAATAATCACTTCAGACACAGTGGACAGCCCTGCCCCATCTCAGCTCACTTTGAGGCCTTGACAATTTTTAGAAGTCAGGCAGCCTGTGTATACAAAGCCTGCTTGCTTTGAAACAAAGGCAGGCCTCCTGGAGAGTAGCAGCTGTTTAAAAGTACAAAATAACTTTCCATAAAAGCTTTTGCAGAAAATGAAGGGCCACTTCCATATCAAATTGAAATTGTAGCAGAAATTTAACTAGGCAAACTAATTAACTGGAAGGCTGGGAATCTGAACTTCATCTGCTGATACATTCTCTGACTGAGAACAATATTTGGTACATATGCCCTAAAAGGCTTCTACAAAGTGTTTCAGTTAATAACAAATCCCAATCTCTTGCTGTCAAGTCAATTCTGACTCATAAGCACCCCTATAGGAAAGAGCTGAACTGTCCTGTAGGCTTCCCAAGGGCTGGAAGCTTTATGAAAGCAGACTGCCACACCTTCCTCCCAGAGGGACTGGTCAGTCCCAACCAGCAGCCTTTCAATTATCAGCCAAAAGTGTAACCACTGCAAAAGTATACTAGTTAACAGTCAACAAATAAATTCTCTTATGCTCTTGTTATTGTTATGCTCTTAGGAGACATTTTAAGAGAAAGAAAACTCATTGCTGCCAAGTTTTAAGTGACTCCTAGCTGAGCTTCTAGTGGCTATTTTAGAGGCTGTAAATCACACAGGAGGAGATTGCTCATCCTTCTCCCATGGAACTTCTGATACATTAGAAACTCCAGAGAGGTGCCCCCAGAGCTCCCCAAAAGAAACCAATTTAATAAAACTTTATATGTTACCTATTAAGTAGCAATTATAGAGGATACAAGACACTGGCAAGGCCCCTTAACTTCGAAAAGCTGAACTTTCAGAGTGAAGGAGACTGGGTGATATGGTGATAAAATGGAATTTTGCTGCTGTCATTTTAATGGTGACCACCACTGATTAGGCTCCAAATGAGGTAAGATAGGAGAACATCAGTGGTGCCTGGGCTGATGTTTGTTTCTTTGAGAAAATGTCACAGAACCATTAGCAGCAAAAGCTTCAGATTGAGTTATAAACTCTGGAGAGAAGCTGAATGGGAAATTAATTACAAATACAATTTCTCGAGAGGTACAATTAACACAATGACAGTCTGGAAGAGGAGGGATTCCTAGGAGTAAGGGGAAAGAAGAACCCATCATCTGTGTCATTTGATAACACTATAAGGGTTATAAATTTCTCTTTATTGAAAAGAATTACATATTTTTCTACCTCAATTCCTTCAAATCTGGGTCGTTTTATTGTAATAGATTATCAAACTGGAATTTAATCTTTCTGGGAGCAGAAAACAAGACACAGGGGCACAAGGCCATGAGCATCTCTCTGAAAGGGTCAGAGGGAGTAAAAATTGCATAACCTCTCAATGCCTCAGAGCAGAAAGCCAGTAAAAAGCCCATAGTCCAGCCCCATGGTGCCTCTTGAGCCATACTAACAGCAAGAGATTTAGTTTTGACTCACAGACTTACAACTATGGTACTGAGAATGGGTTCATTAGGAAAGGAGTAGGAGAGTGGGGGAGAAAAAGAATATCACCCAAAACAAGTCCCAGCTTTAGTCCAAGTTTTCAAGGCACAATTCCTTAATTAGTCCAGGCTCTGGTTTCAGTTCAATAGTTAAATCTAAATCATCCAATAATGTTTGTCTCAGAGTTGCTAAAAATCAGCTTTCTTGTCAGACGACAAGAACAATAAAATCCTTTAACTGTGGCCAGCACAAATGCAAAAAGACTCAAGCCACACCTTGCCACAGTTTCTGCACAACAATGTCACAATCTCTCCACCACCATCACCAGGGTCTTGCCAGCAGGGCCTTGCTCCAGTCTCCCTCAAGTCTTGCTGCCCAGTGTGGGAAGCACTCTTTCTCTTATCCTAGTCCCACAGCTGTTGGTGATTTGCAAGACTGACTATGTGCCCTCAATTAAGGTAGACGGAGACCAGAGGAAGCTAACTGTATGGCTAAAAAAGTCAACTTTTAGGTCAATACCACAATGGCTATAGCTCTTACATGGTCCTATATTTTTAAAAATTGGAATCATAAATGTGTTAATAGCTCATTTTTAAAGACTTATGAAATAAAGTTTAATCTCATTGATAGAATTGAAAGGAATCTAAGAAACAACTGCATTCACTTTCTCCAAATTTAGATACAAATTCCTGCAACCCACAGACATGAAGTGACTTGTCCAGGATCTCATAACTAAAGCATGACAGAAATGGGAACTGTAACAAAGTTTTATAATTTCTATTAAAGATTCTGCTTTCTTTTCCTTTCCTAATTTGATTTTTCTTAAAAGCATACATGTTTTCAGATTAACATTTTGTTGCAAATGAAAAAGAAAATTCTACAACAATGAACAGAATAACTCTAAAAGTGAACTGGAAACCAGTGCTTTTAGGAATTAATCTGGCTTCATTTCTTCCGAGGCAGATTAGTTTCTTCTTTTGGCCATCCATGGTGTATTGAACATTCATCAACACCACAATTTAAAGATATCAAGTATTTTTTTTCTTCATCCTTATTCATTGTCTAACCTTCATATACATGAAAGGTGAATGAAAAATATCATGGTTTAGGTCAGGCATAGCTTAGTGCTCAAAATGACACACTTGTTCTACACGTCTTTAAAGATGTTCTTGACCACAGGTCAAGGTTTCCCAGTGCAACATTTTGGGGGGGGGGGCGGGGTTGGTTCTTGACTGTAACTTCTATGTAATTTAGAGTAAAAAAAGAAATCCTTGGCAACATCAATTTTTCTATTATCCTGCTGTCCATTGGTCCAGTTATGATGATTTTTGTTTTCTTTATGCTCAGATATAATTCACACTGAGAGTGCTCTGGTGTCTAGTGGGAAATGAGCTGGGCTGCCAACTGAAAGTCAGGTGGTTTGAAGCCACCACCTACTCAGGAGAAAGAATGGTCAATCTTCACCTATGTGACTGATTTATAGTTGCAGAGTCAGCTAAGAGTCAGTTCCACTTTGCCGGCAATAAAGGTTTTTACTCTCCATACTAAAGTGTTTCATCAGTAATTGTTTCAAGTCTTCTTCATTTTCACTGAATTAACACTTTGTCATTTGCATTTGCTGTCAACGAGTCTCTCTTCAAATCCGGTTTTATGTCATAAAGCCGGCTTTCTCAGATTATTTGCTTAGAATACAGTTTGAATAAGTACAGTGAAAGATACAACTCTAACTCACACCTTTCCTAATTATAAACTATGTATTATTTCTTTCTTCTATTAGAACTAATTCTTTATCCATATACAAATTTTACATGTTGTTATAGTTGTTGTTATGTGCCATCGAATTGTCTGCAACCCATAGCGACCCTATGTACAGGAGCTCTGAACCCTTCCCTGTACTGAGCCAGTCTCACTAATTCTTACACACCAACCCCCATTGCCGGTTACTGTATCAATCCATTTCAATCAGGGTCTTCCTTGTCTGTGCTGTCTGTCCACCCTTCCGGGCATGATGTTCTTCTCCAAGGACTGGTCTCTCCTGGCCACATGCTCAAAGTATGTGAGACAGAGCTTCAAAATTCTAGCCTCAAAGAGAACCCTGATTTCATCCTCTCCAAGACAGACCTATTTGTTTTCTTGGCAGTCCACAGGCACATTTAAATGTTCTAGAATTCCATTAGTCACAATTTTATCCATAATTTGTTATGATCCACAAAGCTGAATAAATATATATGCACAATTTTAAATAAGAACAAAAGGTTTGATGGTTAAAAACCTATTCCCCTCATTTTTACCCATCTTCTTACAGGTTTTCATAACTGTTATGTTTTTATTCTGGAAATTGATTTTGAACCTCAGCAGATGGTGCAATCTAGATGTTTCCAGTTTTGTCCACAGGTCTTACTGGTCCAGCCCCACGGTTCCGATGCAAGCTTCCTACCTGGTACTCAGGTGAAAACTCCAAACTGCACTGCCTTGTTGCCATGTGCCACCAATCTGCTACTTTGATGGGCTGGACACACTTTCACAGTACTCTCCTATACCGGACTCCAATAATGTTTTCAAGATTTGATACTGGCTATACTTCCTGATTATCTTTTACCTGCTATTCAATCTCTTTCCATTGTCTATTGTATCTTTTTTCTGAAGGTCTGAATGATGTCTTAGCCCATCTCTATTGGTTAAAAGGGAGTGCTGATGGCCTAGTGGTAACCAGCTATACTGCCAACTCAAAGCATGTCATTTAAATCCACCAGCTGCTCCTCAGGAGAAAGACGGGCAGTGTCCCATGTGGCTTACTGCCTCTGACAACCTGCTGGAGGATCAGCTATGGGTCGGTTCTGACCAGACAGTGCACCATAGCAACACTGGTTGAAAAAGTGAGAAGCTTAGAATTGTTTAGAATATGCAATCTAGAATCAACTGACAATCACCATCATCTTCAGAAATCGGCAGTTGGATGTTAACAAATCCCTGTGACTTATTCCATCTATGATGCTGCACCGCCACACTCTACAGCCTTCAGTCTTGCTTGTAGCAGCACATGCTTTGATTCAATTCCATCTGTTCCTCAAACATACAAAGCAACAGTACTGGGGGTGGGGAAGGAATCTTAAAATAGAACCTTCTTATATTTAAAATTAAATAACATTCTTGGGGGGGTAGAAGTATGAAACTGTAGTCCTCAAATATGGCATTCCCCCACCCCCTTCTCTCCTTAAGCCACGCTAGTGGAATAAAAACCTTTAGACTTTAGAAGGTCATATAATAGATGTGCTATTTAGTGGTACATCAAAATACAGAAGGAAGACTGCATCTGTGTGTTCATAACACATTTCCTTGAAGAACTGACACTGTCAGTTTCAGCTCAGACCTTTACAGACTATTACAGAGAACAACACCAAACTTGGTTGAAGCTAAGCAAAACCTGGTCTGGAGAAAAAGAAAAATGTATACTAAATTCTTCTTTCTGTATCTTAAGATTGTATTCATTTTCTTACCCCTTAGTCCATAGGGAGCTGTGCTGATTACTCAAAGGCTGCAAACTCTCTGACTGAATCCAGCAAATAGCAATATGAGAGAGAAGATAGATGATTTACAGCCTTGGAAATTCAATGGAGGGTTAGTTCTGACCAATGAATTTGACTTAAGTTTTAAAGAAATACAGTCATCCAAATACAGAACTCATCTAATTGAAGAATGTCAAAGGTTACTGTTCCAGATGAGTAAAATAATGACTATATAATAAAGCCTGTGAAAGCCAGAACCTCTGTAAAGCAGAAAGCTGTCAAAGAAAGAAATCTCAAATATTTTTCCATTCCCAGAGAGCAGTAGGAAAGAGATTGGGCAGCACCCAATGAGAGGCAGGAAACCTCTGAGACCTGGGGGGGGGGGGGGGGAGGAGGCAGTCCAGTTCCGTCCCATTGAGCTCTGACTCTCACAGGTTTCAATTTATATAAAATGGTAAATTCTGAAGAAAATACTCTATTCTTGATATAACCCATTAAGACCATTCACAACAGGCTCTTTATAACCAACCAGTTAGTGTCAACTCAACAAATCTTCACTAACTGCCTATTACATGCTGGACACTCTTTCTAGAAAGTTTTATAAGAGGAGTAAAACGGTTAAAGCTACCTGGGGTTCTGCTCATTCTGTCATTCCACTGGGAAGAGAATTTTAAGTAAGGCAGATCTCTGCTCCTAATGAATTTATGCTACTCACTATCACGTAGTCAGAACCAACTCATGACGCTCCAGTGGGTTTTGGAGGCTGTAAATCACATGGCAGGAGGCTCACATTTTTCTCCCAAGAAGCTGCTGGTGGATTTGAACTTCCACAGAGGCATGTGCCACCAGAGCTTTGTAATGAATTTAAAGTGAGGCAGGTAGTGACCAGGATTGCTTGACTACTCCCACAAAGAGATTTGAAAGAGCAATTGGGCTACTACTATGGAAAGGAATGTGACCCAAAGGGCTTCACGTGGTCTTTTGGCCCTGGACTTGCCATTTTATCAGGATTGTTGGTTTAGCTGTACTTTGCTAAAGGGTTGGTCAATCAGCGATCTGTGTATGTGGCTTGAAGGTCATGCCAGCCTGCAATCCACTTTTACACTGACTGGCTGCCACTCTCCCAATCTGAACTTTATCTACACCTGCCTCCTAACTGACAAAAATTCTGGAACAAGGAGCCTCAGGGGAAGCTGATAATCCTCACCTGGCTGGCAAAAGAGAAACTAAGAAGCTGCCGTGGTGCTGCTGGATTAACCAGGAGACGGACAGCCAATGGAGATGATGACCGTAGTGGGCAAGCTGGGCTCAAGGGTGGTAGCGGGACACTTCCTGGGATAGTTTGAAACAAAGCTGGGTCACTTACAAAGTTGGGTATCTACGCCTAAGAGGTTGCCAATGTAAAAATAAGCCTGGGAATAAAGTACAGAGAGGTTGCCTATAAAAGCTTTGCCTTGATAATTGTTTTTGTCTAAAAACTGGATTAACCTTGGTATTGGCCCAGGGTTGTCCCTCAACTGCTGAATGAGGGCTGGACCAGTAAGCATAAGGGCCCAGATAAGATCTTGAAAAGCTGTGGAGGGAGGGAAGGAGGGAGAAAGAGAGAGAAGGGAGATAAAAAGCATGAGTAAGACTGTGAATGACTATAAGCACAGCCACACCGCACCTGACCTACCTCACATGTACTCAGAAACATGTGCGGATACCCATTTCACAGTGACACTGAAAAAGATATGTGCAATTTGAGAAGGGCAAGTGAGTCTGCTTTTAGACGTAAGCACGTTCCTCACCTGGGAGGCTCAGTTAGGTACTAGCAGGGACAGGAGGACTGGCTCACCTCAGCCTTGCTCCTGCTGATTCCTGTGTGCTTTCTATCAGAAATCTGTCTGTGGCGTTTACTGGTTATACATCATCGCCATCGTGGCTTTTAATTTCCAAGACTGTAAGTGCTTTGAGAATATGATCTATCCAATCAGACTAATCATATAATCCTCATCCAGTCTTACAATTGCTTATGCTTCTGAGGCAAATGGTACAGGTTTAAGAACACAATTCACTCATAATAATTTTTTTTTAACAGAGGATAGGATATGGCCATAAAGACGTCTGGGTAGGCTTCCCTAAGAAAATGGTAAATATTCTTTGAGATGTAGTCTGAAAAATGAATGAGAAAAGAGATGAAACAATAGTATATGCAGAGGCCCCAAGAGCAGACTGAAAAGTGAGTAGAAATAACTGAAGGAAGACTAGGAAGGCCGAAGGGGGTCCAGGGATGTAAGATTTATCACGGACAATGAGAGACCATTATTGGAGAAGTCGCCACAGGATTTAAGCAGCAATGAACCCAATTTATATTTTGAGGAGGTTTTACTGTTTTCTTCCCAATAACTGATGTTGATTGCTGCACCACAGTGACAACATTTCCTCAATGTATTATAATGTTGCTAGTTAAGCATACAACAAAATGAAAAGTTCAAATGGTACAACACTGATCCAACAGTGCATACAGATGACCGGCACTGTCTGTATCTAAATTTAGCCTTGTCTTTCATGGTCAAAAGGACAGTAAGCCAAATTACCTATAATACATGAAATTTATCTTAGCTTCTTGAGAATTTCACTTAACAATAACAAAAACACTCCCAAAAATGATAGAATATCGAACAGGACATTAAAGAGCAATCAAATATCTGCACTATCAATGCTTTGTGTGGAGCTTAAAAATCTAATTTCCAGGAGTTGAAAAGGAGCTCAAATTCGCACCAGCTCACCCACAAGAAAGTTCTTAAGGAGTTAAGAGACAAAATTCCAGCACCTCATCCATTATCAAATGTGCAAAGGTCACTGTGTTTATATATTCTAAGACATTAAATATTAGATGATCATTTTTAAAATTGGGCCCAACTTTTAGAGGATGCAGGGCTATTTCAATTACATTTACCCCCAATCTCTTCATTATACTGCTGATCTCTCCAACTGAGTTCTGACTAACAACTTTTGTGAGCCAAGGTGTCCCTAGGTCCTTGGCTCCTGCCCGTCCAAAGGTTAGAGATTCAAGTGCCCCCAAAGATGCCTCAAAACAAAGGTCTAGTAATCCTACTTCTGAAGAATCAACAACTCAAACACTACAGAACACAGTTTTACTCTGGTCACCGGGGTTCTCAGTTAACTTGATGGTGACAGGTTTATTTATTTTTTTATTCTTGTGAAATCACATAGAAAACAAACACCACTTCATCACGTCTCCACAAACAATTAAGTGATACTGATTGCAGTGCCTGAGATGTGCAACCATTTTCACTCTCCTTTTCTCAGTTGGCTGCTCTCCCCACTAAACTCCCTGTCATTTAATCTCCTGGGTTGCTGTTGTCACTTTAATCCCATGTGGACAGTTATTAAGAGAGCACAATGCTCATGGCAAGCTTTTTTTACCAAACTGCTGTCGAGTTTTAAGACTCACTTTGTGGCATAGTCGGTAGTGAACTGTGCTGCAAACCTAACGATGGGACCTCTCTGGTGGTTCAAATCAACCAGCGGCTCCGAAGGAAAAGATGGGTAATTTACAGCCTCCAAAAACCTGCTGGAAGGTCAGTAATGAGTCATTTCTAACAGGACATCAATGAGGTGAAGGAGGAAGAAGAGATGAAGTAACAGCATATTGTAAAAAGACTTCAAAAGAGATTTTTTGGCTTTAAATCTGTGTTACTAGTTTCTATGAGTCAAACGGACTCAGGTTCGAATCTTGGCTTTGTCACTGAGTAGTCAGTTGTACTACTGAGTAACTTTTTCTTTAAATTCACATTGTGCTTAATATGATCAGTCAACTGGGTAATTTCTTAAGTTTTCTGAATGTCCCTGAAAATACAAAAAGGGAAATACGCTGAGTGACGGAAAGACACACTGCTACAGCACCTGAGCTGCTGTTGTGGTGGGGGCAGCTTCAAGGCCCTTGGGAAGAGCTGGACTTTCTCCTCTGCTGCCAGCCTTTCTGGGTTTGAGTCGATTTCCCAAGTATGATTTTCAACAGCCTTCCCAATCGTTTTGTGAGCTATCTGACCATCCACCACTCAGTAAATCATTCTTCTTGTTAAGTAACCAAACTACATTTTCTATTTTTTAGAGTCATGAATACTGGCTGTTAGAAAGGACATCACAGGATGGTGGACAAGAAACACAAAGGAGCACTTAGCATAACAACTGGCATGGAAATGAGTGATCTGTGGTGATTACATAGTAATGCTGATACTTTGAAAGACTTGGAAATGTCAGAAAAATACTTTGTTCTAAGGTAGATGACTCTATGACATAGCTACAGCAATTGCAGTCAGAGTTTCATTTCAGTAGTAAAACTCAAGCTCACAGTGTTATCCATCAAATATTAAATACTCATCAATAAAATGTATCCTTACTGTCTCTGTGCCTCAAACACCTATCCTGCTCCTGGGCTCTACCTTCACCTCTCATCCCTGCCAGTCAATTCTCCCCACCAATCAGCACCAACATATGGGACCCCATGCCCATGAAGAAAACATTCTAAAGAACCCAATTAAAGTAATTAAAAACAAAATTATTCCTAGAGAAGTTTATTCCACTCTTTATTTTGATAAGAAATTAAAATTATTATGAAAAATTTAAAAAACACACCCACAAAAAACCCATTTTCTAGCACCAGTGCCCATTCCAGCAATCTGGACAGTTGGCCAAGAGTGCAGTAAAACTTTAAAGTGTTCAAAAAAGACACTAACTTTTAGTTAGGAATGTCTGGGTGGGGAATGGCTAAGCATCTGACTATTACTTGAAAAGCTGCTGGTTCAAACTGACCCAGAAGGGCCTGTTTAAAAAAGTGAAGGCCTGGCGATCTGCTCCTGAAAGACAACAGTTTTGAAAGCTCCGTGTAATCCAGTCCCCCTCTGTCATATGTGACACCATCAATGGACTCAATGGCAACTAAACTAACAACAACATACACTAAACAATTAAGCAAAACCCCACTATGACATTGAAACAAAACAAAATCAAGCAAAGCACATGTATGCATGCACAACCCCCCCCTTCCAATACACTGAAAGAAAAAGCAATCATAAGAAGCATTGAATAGGGCTAGATTGTTCAATTTATCAGGTATAAAACAAGCCCTATGAAAACTATACAGTTGGAGCAAAAAATGGAAAAAAATTGTTCTTCACAAAGAACAGCAACAACAAAAGGGCTGATGAGAGCTAATAGTCCAGTAATAATGAGAGCACAACTTGGGCTGACTAGGTGAAGGCTGACAGTCTAAATTAAATCTTCATTTCTCCTGAGAGAAACTACACTGCACAACTGTCACTGATACCTGACAGCCCCAAATGAGCTCAAGCCAGAGGTGAGAGAGGAACAAGGTAACAATATCGTCATCCATGTCTTCTGGAGTTCAGCTTCTCTCACAGGTTATAAACTAGACTGGGGACTACATTAAATACCTTAGAAACAAACAAGGGACTCTCTCCTGTACCTTAAGATTGCTAAAGCATTCTACACATTCTACAGGTTGCTAGCTAAAAGACCGGCAGTTTGGACCCACCAATCACTCCACAGGAGAAAGATGTACCAGTCAGTGTCCATAAAGCTGTGCAGTTTTGGGATCTGTATGGGACAGAACTACACTGTCCTATAGTTACTGTAAGTCAGAATTGATTCAAAGTCAATGGGAAGATAGAGTTTTTAATCTATTCCCATTGACAGAAAACTTATTATTTAATAGTTGATAGATTATAATATAATGTTTATGCTCAATAGTAAACAATAATAAAATTAAGATCCTAGATATTCTCTCACTCAGTATGCGAAATAGACCATAATCATTACCTTCAAAACTTACTACAATTCCACCTCAGCTGTTTTCTTCTAGCACTTTGAAAATAATTCATCATTATCTTATTAAGTTTAATAAATAAAGTGGGAGTTTTTCCACTTTATCTCTCTGGTGGTGTGGTCTGTAGGGAGCTGCTATGCCTCTTTGGGGCTTCAAATCTACCAGTACTTCCAGGGTGGAAAGATGGGCAATCTCTTCTTATGGGAATAAGGGCCTTGGAAACCTACTGAAGGGTTAGCTTTGAGTCCGTTTCAACTTGATGGCAATTAGAGCTGAGTAGAGTCTGGTAGTTCTCCCAGGTTTATACTCTAGAGAAACTCTTCTACATGAACTTCTGGAGAAAAGTTTAAAATGCATCAAAGAGCAGAAAAAAATCCCAAAGGAACTAAATAAATTTTGGTAACAGAATACAGCCATGCACTGTTTAATGTCCACAATGAATTCTGTATATAGTGTTGTATTATTTCCTCATTGTGTGAACATATTATCTATCCACAGGCAGTTCCCAGGTTATGAGTAGTTCCACTGCTACATTTGTCTTTTAGAAAAATGTGTATGTAAATCCAGTTCAGTAAGGTTCACTTGTAATGAGAGCCAAATGTTTGTCTTTGTGTATAGCATACAGTGTACCTTTCTATGAGTAAAATACATTAAATATTTGCAGAAACACTAAAACGTCTTTAGCATGATTCAGTAATAATGTTTTGATGTACATTATAAACTAGCAACCATTTCTTGTCGCAAAGCATTCTTTGCATCTCAAATCTTTTCATTTACGAGGTTTTGGAATCATAGAATTGAAGGGAAATGGTGCAGCATATGATGACAGCATACCTTCCTATGCGCAATAAAGAAGCAAGAGGCTGAGGGGCGTCCTAGGGGAGTACACTGCCAAGCGGCCTAGTTATCTCTTTAGAAAGCAGAGGTATCCTTCTGCCCCAGGAAGGGTTACGAGGTGACAGCTCTCCACTGTCCATCCTCTTGAAGAACTGTCCTAAGCACTGTTTGAATAGGTATGGTGGTAAGACTGAAAAAATAAACAGTAGTAAGTTGCATTTTTATATCATGCTTACTAGAACTGCACTGACCAAATAATAATTGTTGTTTTTTGTTATGTGCCATCTAGTTGCTTGCAACTCAGAGTGACCCTGTGTACAAGAGCCCTAAATCCTGCTCTATCCTGTGCCAGGATTATATCTACACGCTTACAAGGAAGTCCAGTGAATACCACTATCATTCAGATATATGCACCAACAACCAGAGCCAAAGAAGAAGAAATAGATGATTTCGACCAACTTTTATAGTCGGAGATAGATCAAACATGCAATCAAGATGCATTGATAATAATGGGTGACTGGAATGAAAAAATTTGGAACAGAGAAGAAGAATCAGTAGTCGGAAAACATGGGCTTGATGACAGGAATGAAGCTGGAGATAGAATGAATTTTGTAAAATCAATGACTTATTCATTGCAAATACATTTTACAAGAGACACAAACGCAGGTTATACACATGGACTTCACCTGATGGTATGCAAAGGAATCAGATAGACTACATCTGTGGAAGGAACCGCTGGAGA
>NW_006399788.1:637830-650761 GCF_000299155.1 Elephantulus edwardii | reverse complement strand
GGTGACTGGGGTAATCGGGATGGGTGTGTCAGAGGCAGTGTGGTTGGCGCAGGATAGAGCAGGGTTTAGGGCTGTTGTGCACAGGGTCGCTATGAGTTGAAAACGACTCGACGGCACATAACAACAACAACAACATCCTGTGCCCACCGTATTGGCTCTGACACCACCACCCTCATGACCCCAGTCACTATATCAATTCATCTCATCTATGGTTTCCCTCTGTTTCTCTGTCCCTGCAGTCTCCCAAGCATGATGTCTCTCTCAAAGGTCCAGTCCCTCCTTGTAACATGTTCAATGTATGTCAGACAAAGCTTCAGAATCCTTGCCTCCAGTAATAATTATGTTTCTTTGAAAAAATATTAAACCCATACATTGCATAAAACCAGTCTCTACTCTGTGAAACACAATGTATATGAATTAAAATAAATGTGTATGGATTTTGAATGCAAACCAATACAAAATAATGGACATCCTTAAAAAATAATTAAGAGAAAACCCCCATGAAAATAAAACTGCCACTGATTAATTGAGTAAGAAAAAAAAATAAATTAAACCAAGGACAATATCTTGTCTGTCGTTCATACTAAGCCCAAGATGAAATGAAGAAATGGTGAATTACTGCAATTATTACTATTATTATTTTTCACTTATAGCACAATATAAAATTTTTCCACCAGGCACTTAATCATGAAGGAAAATTCTGGAAAACTCTGATAACATGAAGACTTCCCATTTTCAAGGGCATTTGAAAGAACCTAATCAGAATGCTCCTTGTAGGCAAGGATGACAAAGCTTTGTCTCACACACCTTGGGCATGTTGCAAGGAGACACTATCCTGAGGAAAGGGGACATCATGCTTGGAAAGATGGAGGGTCAGTGAGGAAAAGGAAGACCATCACCCAGAGGGGTTGACACAGTGACTGTAGGAATGGGCTCAAGAGTATCAGAGATGAGGAGGATGGCACAGGTCAGGTCAGAGTTCATGTTGTTTATAGTATCACTAGGAAAGGCACTTTACTCAAAGGCACTTACCAACAACAGCAGCAGCAGCTTTAGTAAGGACACAACTTCAGTAATGTTATTTTTTGAGGCTAAGAATTATGGTAATGGAAGCTGAAATTAGCAATCATTTTTTATGTTTCTCCAAATTACAGCAGTCAATGTAATATGCTTCTTAAAAACAAAAAAAGCAGATAAGAATGCAGCAATACTACCTGCTTCCCTTGGAAAACAGGTTTCTTAGTTTAATAATTTAATTAGATGTTACTTAAAAGGTACATAAAGTCCAGGAATCTCTTATACAGGCTGCAATAAAATAGGAGTATTTTATAGATTCCTAAGAGTGAGTCATCAGATTGTATTTTAATAAATAATAGGAGATAGGATGTACTGTCTAGAATATTGCTGCATTTCTTTGGTTCAATTTCTTAAATAAAATATACTTAATCAGTGTGAACAATGGCTAGAGGCTATGTTC
Source organism: Elephantulus edwardii (assembly GCF_000299155.1). Classification (NCBI taxonomy): domain Eukaryota; kingdom Metazoa; phylum Chordata; class Mammalia; order Macroscelidea; family Macroscelididae; genus Elephantulus; species Elephantulus edwardii. The sequence continues at coordinate 649,284 of NW_006399788.1, read as the reverse complement.
CATGCCCATCATCTTAAATCTTTCTGCTACCTACATAGTATCTTGAATTATAGTAAAAAAGAAATAATTGTTTGAGAGCTACAAATAAGGAGACACACAAATTAGGGCATTTGACAGCCCCTCTGCAGGTTCAGCTGAACTCAAGAGAAGAAATAAATGTCATTGTTCAAAATAAGAATATTTACTAGGTCCCTCACTTTTAAAACAAAACAAAAGGTCCAATTCAGATTGGGGAGAAATGCAAAAACGGCAATATAGTTTTTAAAAAAATAAGAGAGTTAATCTGTCCAAGGCTCAAATCAAGGAAGGGCAAAAGCCAGCAGTCAAGCCTGAAAGCTCCATGACCAATATGTTTCATAGTATTGCACTCTTTTCTCCTGCCATCCCCCGCCCCTGTAAATTGCATAACAGAAAGAGTGCTGAATTCTTCAGCCAAGCTGAAGGGATGGCATCCCCTGATTACACAGCCTTGGTAAAGTTACACACCATCCCAAAGCCTCAGTTTATTCATGCACTCACCAAGTATAATCTCTAATGCTCTTGCAGAACTAAAATTCTAACATATCAAACTATTCTTTCACTTAAAAGCTCTGCAAAAATGGGGTTTTTTTTAAGTCACAGGAAATGATAAATATTTTGAATTAGTTTAAACAATTTTAATTAAAAATAACTGTTTCCTTTAGTTTGCTACACATTTTAAACCCATATGCAAGCATCTATTAAATAAGCTCTTCTGTGAAGCCTGTTGTTGTTAAGTGCCTTGGAGTGGCAGGCAACTCATAGCGACCCTATGAAGGAGAGTCCCTGACGCTTGGGTGCCTTTCATCCTCTCTCCAGGTTCATAGGGTTTACAGAGGCAAGCTATTATGGAAGTGGATGCCACTCCTCCTTCCACGTTTGTTTAATCCGGGAGCTCCACCCCACTCTCAGTCCGCATTGGGTAGCTAACCGTTAACGCATTTGACACATCCGTGTCACAGTGTTTAGCCTCACAACAACCACAAGTGACCACAGTATGGCAACTTGTACACCAGGGCTATACGACCTAGAGGAATGTCTGAACAAAAACAATGAAAGACAGGCCCGAGGGCCGCGAACTAAAAGTCACCCACCTTTGTCTTGGAGAAGCCTGTACAAGTTAAAGTCTAGTATGCATCCCTGACTCACTCATAGCCATTGTGTTGAAGCCACTCAGAGCTGACCCTCCAGTGGGTTTTTGGAGCCTATAAACCACACTAGAGGACACTGCCCATCTTTTTCCCACAGAATGACTGGAGAAATTGAACTTGAGAGGGGTCACCTTTGAGTTAGTTTCACAACTCTCTATAGATTCTATCATCAGCAAGTGTCAAGGGATCTCTTGTCCAATGCAAAACAGAATCAGTGATTCTCATTAAACTGCTGGTGAGAGGTCTCCTTGAGTCCACTACCCTTCAGAGCCACTCTATGAATACAGACTGAAACCTGGCCCTATCCTACGCCATCTCCAGATAAGCCACCACACACGAGTGCTAATCTCATAAATTAAATCCTTTGCAGCAGAAAAAAAGAAAAGCAATTTCCTAGTAGTCCACAACAAAGATGTTCCTCAAAGATGTTTCAAAGAGGTATGCATGCATGTTTGTCAAAGAGAATTTTCTTCAAAGGCACTGAGTTTATCTGATATTGTTTGGCATTTGACTTTAAATGGCTGTTTGCTCTCAAAATGGGATTTTCACCAACTATAATAGCTTCACCAGTGCATAGCCAACAGAGTTCCCAGAACCTACTTACAGAACCAGACACTTAAGAGCTAATATTCTACCTCAACCTTTTCCATTCTGACAAAAAAAAATTATGGAAATGTTTTCAGTGTGAAATAGCATGTGTACAGGATCATTTACAGTTCCTCAGACATTTTGTGTACAAATGCTACATTGTGTGAAATAATTGAAAATAAAAGCAAAACTGAAAAGAAACTTAAAAAAAAAAACAAACAAAAAAGATAACCCTTTAAGATTCTGTTAGTTGCAATTCCTTACTTGTGAAAGCAAAATGTCTTCAGAATCATAGAGCTGACTTCTTCTGGGTGTGTGGACATTTACTGCTGGCTGTTTTTACACTGATATCTCATCCATATGTCAAAGTAAAAAAGGAAGGATTAATTTGTAGTAATATCCTACATGATCTCTTAAGCTTTTAACTTTAATATCCACATCTCACCAGGGACCTCAAAACACCCTTTGATTGGTGAAATAAACTGGAGCAGTTTAGGACAATAATTGAAAAACATGAGGAGGAGGGATATACCATTTACTAACTTCAAAACTTTTAACTTGTCACATTTTTAAGTTTTGGGTTTTTTAATTAATTTTAATCAAAGTTTACAGAGACTTAGGGTTTCCAGTCATTCATTGTTGCACTTTTCTCCCTGCCTACCCCTCCCCGCAATTCATTCCTCTTTGAAAAGTAAAGGAAGAACTCTTTCATTGTTCTGCAATCCCTCTCCCCAAGTCCACTCCACTGTGCAGCCTTCATTCTACACTCCTGTCATGACAATAATAGCCAATCATATATCCCTTTTAAACAGTTCTCTCCCTCATCTGTTTCAATGTAGTATACGTCATTCATCCCCTCCTTCTCTGCCTTCCCTCAACCCTAATGTCAGTCCCATTTTAGAACAGAGGCCCTATGCAATATTTGTCCTTTTGTGACTGAGGTATTTCACTCATCATAATGTCCTCTAGGGTCATTCATTTTCCAAAATATTTCATGAGTTCCTTGTTTTTCAATGCTGCATTGTATTTCATTGTGTGGATATACCAGAGTTTCTCTATACATTCATTTGTTGATGAGCATCTGGGTTGTTTCCAGGTCTTTGCTATTGTGAACAAAACCGCAATAATTATGGGTGTGCATATATATCTGCTTAGGTGGCAGTTATGGTTTCTTTGGGGTTTATTCCCAGTCGTAGAATTGCTGGGTCAAGTGGTATTTCTATTTACAACTTCTTGAGAAAGTGTTACACTGCCTTCCATAGTGGTTGCATCTTTTTGCACCCCCACCAATAGTGAATAAGGGTTCCAGTTTCTCCACAACCGTCAGCATTTGATATTTGTTGCTCTGTTAAATTTTGCTATTCTAACTGGGGTGAGATGATATGCCATAGTTGTTCTGATTTGCTCCCTTGTCAGATATATCATTACCAAATATTTTTTCACAATCTATGGCTTCCCTTTTTACCCTGTTGGAGAAGTTCTTGGATGTGCATAGGAATTTGATTCTTGGAAGGTCCCATTCATCTATTTTATCTTTTTCTGGTTGTAGAACTTGTCACTTTTAAATGTGTTGGGGTGGTTTGTTGGTATTTTTTTTTCCACTTTTGTAAAATTGGGAAAATGTGGGTGAACATACCTAACACGTGGTTCTGAGAGCTGCAAGATGGAAATAATGCAAAATGGTAGACTTTCAGAAAAACACCTATAGCTCAAAGTGTTGTATTTTAGAAATATAGCAGCTAAATAAGTGCTAGGTTAAGTAGCACCTGTTTTGTGATTATTCTAAACTTTTCATTCTCTCCTAAAATGTATTTATCCATCTTCACCCCCCACCCCCGATGTGGTCTTAAGTGTCTGTGTCTTTGGTTCGCTTGTGAGAAAAAGAGCTATGAGACACCCTTGTCGGAGGAACCCTCCTTACTTACTATTGCCAACAACAAGTTGAAGTGGCCCTTTAATTCATTTGTGTTAGGACAACACCAACAATAAGAGAACACTATTAGCAGTGGATACACTTTATCACTATTTTTTCTCATTTTACTCCTCATTTATAGTCATTGCCATGAGTTGGAGCTTACTCTTGGCTGACCCTCCCGTGGGTTTCCGAAAGGAGATGGAGACGGACCATCTTAGTTCCATGGAGCTGCTGGTGGATTCAAAGCATGAGAGAGGCAGTAGCCTTTAGGTTAGCAGTGTGATTCCCTGTGGATATTATCAGAGTCAAGTCAATATGGGAGGGAAAGTTTTGTGGCTCCATAAAGGGGGTTTACCCAGGGTATTGAATTTCTAGCTCTATTATCTATGTGATTAGATAAATGGTAGAGAAAAAGGCACATTAAAAAAAAATAGAAGGAAATAACTTCAACCCCAAAACTCTTAAGGTTTCTCATTTTGCTGCAATTCCGTCTCCCTAACTCATATCAGAGCTCTGGTGGCCTAATGCTAAGAATCTGCAGGGCAATCATGAAAGCATAAGGTCTGAATCCCCCAGCTGCTCCACAGGAGAGGGATGGGCAGTCTCCTCCCGTGGGATTAACTGCCTTGGAAAACCCGCTGGAGGGTCAGCTATAGGTTGGTTTCAATCCAACAGTACACAACAACCACAACAATCCATATTGGGCTCTGGTGGCCTACCAGTAAAAAGCTGTACTGCAATCCCAAAGGAATGTGGTTCAAATCTGTCAGCTTCTCTGTGGGAAGATGGGCAGTCTCCTCCCATGTGATTCAACATCTTATGAAAACCTGCTGATTTTAAGCAATAATAAAAATAACACATATTATTCTCTGCCTCCTAAAATTCAACTTATCATTCAAAATAAGAAAGGGTCCCTTTTTCCAGAATACCTACTCTTGCTGACTCACTACAGCACTATACTTTGTACTACTTGGATTACGTCTAAAGGAGTCCCTGAATTGTTTAGCTACTAACTTTAAGGTGGTGGTGGCTGTTGTTGTCAAGTGCCGTCGAACCGTAGATGACTCACAGCAACCCTATGAATGAAAGACCTGAACACTTATATCTTTCATCCTTTCTCCACGTTCATAGAGTTTCTGGAGGCAAGCTATTTCAGAAGTGGATGCCACTCCTGCTTCCGTGCTTGTTTTAATCAGAGAGCTCCACCAAACACTGTCCACCATGTGTAACCATAATAGCATTTGACACATCAGTGTCACAGTTTTCAGCTTCACAGAGACCATGAGTTACCTCTGTGCAGCAAGTGGACAGTCTAGGGCTATACCACTTAGAAGAATGTTTGACCAAGAACAATTAAAACCATGCCTGAAGGCTGCAGGTTAAAATCACCCACCTTTGGCTTGATAGCATCACTTTCTATCAAATTCATCTAGAAGTTATTTCATAGGAAATGCTTGGAAGTCTACTTTTCAAAATTCCACAGCAATTAAAAGCCATGTGGAGGCCTGTTCTAGTCTAAGACACATAAGTTCCCCAAGATTCAGCATAAATTCAACTGCCAGAGTGATTTTTTGAGGGGAATAACCTCCAGTTTAAAGTGTATAAGACTTTGCCCCTCCAAATAACCACAAGATTCCTATAAGGATTCAATAATTCAGACACCAAAAGGTGAGTAGAAAATCCTCAAAAAATATTTATGAAATTCATCTGACCAAATATGGCAGTTTCAGGGCAGAAAAGAACCCAGTTATTGACAATTCGGGATATAAAGTCCCAAACCTGCAACAGAGTTATTAATTAATATTACTTTCACCATGTAGAATGCTGAAAACATTTTAAAATCAACTTCCACAAACAAAGAGCAGAAGTCTCAAATAATTTCTATCAACATCCTCATATGGCAGATGAGAAGGCAAAGTTTGGCAGAGTAATAACACTGGCAAGGTTGTTGTGTACAGTGGAGTGGGAAATGACCCACAGGTGCGGGTTTTCAGAGGCAGTTAATCGCGTAAGACTGACCCTCCTGTGGAACAGCTGGGGTCATAAAGTTTCGATTTAGAACTCATGTGCTTCCTTTTATGCTACTGCCTCTTGTTCATCTTAGCTCATTAAAATAGCACAGAGATTCACTGGAAATATAATAAGATAGAGGAAAAATGACTATATTCCTCAATAAAAAAGTACAATGTGAGACTGGAAAGCTTGAGATGGATACTTAGAGGCCCTTAACGAGGCATGCTTGAAAAAATGGACATTAACTTACTTTCTAAGGATGGTCATAGTGACTGTAGTTTTGATTGGCTAAGTGAGATACAGAAGTTTTCCTCCAGAGAGCAAACACTGCCGCTTCTAAGGAAACACTGGACAAACATGGAAAGATGTGAGTGTACGTGAGCTATTTTTTGTGAGCTTGGCAGGGTTGCCCAGGCTGGTGCTGGAGGAAAGGTGACTGTGGGAAGAGAAACAAAGTATGTTTCATTCATAATTGGAATGGTGCTCTCTTTAATCTTCAGATTTATTTTTCTTTCCTACATTGTACATAAGGAACAGAAAGAGGACAGATTAAAATGATAGGGAATTATTTACTAAAATCTTTGCCCTACTTGCAAAATAGGGACGATAATAACAGCAAGTCCTTAAAGGTGTATTAAAAAGGCTAAAATAGAAGATGGCAGTAAAGCATCTCTTGTTGTTAGGTACCATCAAGTTGAGTATGACTCATAGCAACCCTAGGAACAAAAGATCTGAAATAAGTCCTGTCATACGCCATCCTCACACTTCCTGACACACAAGAGACCACTGCAGCAGTCACACTGTCAATCCACCTGGTTAAGGGTCTTCCTCTTGCCATCCTCCATCCTTCCCAACGCCAATGTCATGTCTCTCTCCAAGGAACAGCACCTCCTAGCAACATGTCTAAGGTATGTGAGGTGAAGCCTTATCATTCTTCAAGGAGCACTATGGCTGTACCCTCTCCAAGATGTATCTATTAGTTTTCTTGGCTGTCCATGGAATGTTCAGTGCTCTTCTCCAACACCACAGCTCAAAGGTATCAATTATTTTTCTGTCATCCTTTTCATTGGCCAGGTCTCGGATGCATAGCTAGTAATCAGAAAGACCATGGCCTTAATCAGACACACGTTAGTCCTCAAACTGACATCACTACTCCTCAATAATTTGGAGAGATCTCTAACTGTAGATTTTCACATTGCAATGCATCTCTTTTCACATTGCAATGCAAGAGTGTTAATTGTGCATTCAAACAAGATGAAGCTGTTGGTAGTTTCAATCTCCTCTCCAACCATCATGACACTGACTATTGGTCCAGTGTTAAGAATCTTTGTTTTCTTGAAATTGAGTAAAGCATCTAGGACCAGCTTAATACAGCATCTATTTATCTCTTCTCCTCTTCTACTTAAGAATACTGAGATTATCTTCTGACCTTAGACGATAATCTCAGCCCAGGGCCATAAATAAGTAAGCTTCTCTATAGATGGATTTTAAATTTCAATCTTAGAAGTACATCTGTTTGGAGCCATGACTGATGAGTCATAATATGCCATCTATTTATTTTCCATATTTTTCTCAATTTTTTTACTATAACCTTCAATAATAAAATGCTCACAATAATCCAGTCCATTCAAAAGACACATATACATGAAGTGTTAAGTTTCCATGTGTAATACAGTCTGTTTTATATTCTCCTTAACTAAAAGAAATGATAGCTATATAGCACTAGATTGATTTCATGATCTGCTTGCTACTAGTTCAAATTTTGAAATTTTGAATGCACCGGATAGATTAGTCATTCTAAAACAGTGATATATTTATTCACATATATATTTGTTGTTCATCTACAAAGTTCAACACTTAAAAGACAAATGTTATTTTTCTGTTCTCTGAACTATCCCAATTCAGAAGTCCAAGAAAGAGAAGTCATTTACTAACTATAAATTACCTGCCTTGTAACCTAACACATTTTAACACAGAATTTCTTTTTTAGAGATGAAAACTATTTCGATTTAGTCTCACATAATAAATATAACACTTGTCATTTTCTGGAGGAAAACAATGTCCTAGTCTTCTCCAAGCCCAAATGTCACTCTCGGCCTCAGCTGTTGTCATCTATGGCGGGCATGGCTACTCCTGCGCTCTCGGCAGTCATCAATCCTATTATATAATGTTCTTTAACTGAACCCCTCTACAGGCTCCATGTTCTTCTCTCCACGTAGTAACCAAAAACCTACAGTGAGAATGGTGAGTTCATTCAACAAATGCTTATTGAGTGCTTACTCGGTGCCAGACACTGTTTTAAGTAGGAATGGACACAGCAGTGAGAATGCAAACCATCTACTCTCACAGAGCATGTGCTTCAGTAAGAGAAGCAATCAATGAGGGAATAAAGAAATATAGATGAGTTGTCTTGGTTGACTTTTAAGAACTATGAAGAACATAAACAGGGTAAGACAATGCAATGGAGAAGACAGAAAGGGCTATTTTACAGTTTAGGCATGGGTTGGAGTTTAAGAGCAGAAAACAGAAGACACTGTACTTGGTCTAAGAACATGATTTATCAAGAATCAAGTCATTTATGACACTGAAAACGCTGATGAAATTGGCTCTAAGTTGAGCTGCCAAGAAAAACCCTCAAAGGTATCCTACAGAACTAGACTGCCCCAGGGGGCCACTGGCCATGTTCTGACCAGGAAGCTGCCACCAGGGCCACCTTGCTTCCAACACGTAACTGGCACCAGTAGCGCAGGCAGCCTCTGGGTGTCCATAAAAGCTAGAGAATCAATGTGCACCTCTGCGACAGAGAAAGATGAAATGCCTCCGTGTTACTCGTTAGTAAAAACACGAGTGTTACCACAAGCACAGTTTCTGCCTCTTGATGGTCACCTAACAAATCTCATGTGGTATATTTATCAATGGAATCAAAATCACAATTGGAATCTGAGCAGTAAGAGAACATGGAAAACTCAGTTCTTACCTTTTCAGCCTCTGTGGTAGGATGTGGTCCCTAGTGAGGATGTAATACCTGAGGAAAAGCCAAGCGGGCCTAAGTAACAACAAAAGGTTACAAGCAGAAATGAACCTGGTGCATTCACACAGCAGCAAGCAGGCCAGCGTGCCTGAAGCTTGGGCAGAAAGGGAGACAATGCTGAAAGATAAGGCCAGAGGAATAGTGCGAAGCCAGATCATGGAAGCCTTACGGCTTTTACAAAACGTCTAGAATTATTTTTCTAAATACTAAGGGAAGTTAAAGAATAAAAGTTCTTAACCAGGACAACAGCATGATCTGATTAACATTTTTCATAGACCACTCAAACCTGCAGAATGGCTATATACTATTCCAGTGCTACATAATCTAGTCTCCATGTCTGATCTAGGTCAATGACTTAGTAGAAACTTAAGCTTACCAGCAAGCACTGAAATTTATCCTTTGAGAGGATTCATGATATCAAGTTCATAAATATTTTCATTTCTTCAAAATATAGTCCAGAAACAAATAGGATAGAATGAAAAGAAATCTACAAAGTGTTTCTTCATTCTATCTTCTATCCTTTTTTACTCCCCTCCACTCTTCCATCCACGCCACCATCCACTCACCCATCCATCCCCCCTCCACTCACCCATCCACCCTCCCTTCCGCTCATCTATCTACCCATGTTCCACTTACTCATCCACCCCCCATTCCACTCATCCATCCACCCCCCACTTCCACTCACCCATCCACCCACTCTTCCATCCACCCCACCTTCCACTCATCCATCCACGCCACCATCCACTCACCCATCCATCCCCCCTCCACTCACCCATCCACCCACTCTTCCACTAAATCTACCCTCTCACCCCTTCTACTCTTCCACTTACCCACAAACTCAACTTTCTACCCTTCCACTCATACATCCATTCACACACCCTTCTTCTCATCCATCCTGCTACTCATCCTTCTGTTGGTTTCTGGCTAGTCAACTATTCTTCCTTTCTTCCATCTATTCATCCATCAATCCATCTATTACAAGCATTCTACCCTTAGCACTCCCTTTACAACAGGCCTCCTTTTTTTGCTAATGAGTGATGTCAGTGGAAAGAAACTGCCAATTTAAAATCTGTTCCAGGATGGGGGTGAGGGAAATTTGCCATGAGAATATGTCTGGTTTAGTAACTGCCATGTTTCTGCCTGGAGTGCCTATTGCTGGCTTGAGGTTTCCATTAAAACTGGTCTAAACATTGTAAATTGCTTTTATTATTATAATAATGCTTTAAGTTTTTGAGCCTAAATAGATTTTACTGTATTTTAAAAGAAAACATGAAGAAATGCTTCAAAAAAAGGAATTACTTTTAAATTCCTTTGTTATATACCTTATATATTTGTACTTATGTAACACTGTTTAATTTAAAGCAGTCACAATACTGGCTTTAGTCAAGGGTCAAAATAAAAACAATTGCTTCAATTCTGACTAAGCAAAGTAGACAAAAATTCAAACAAAATAACAATCAAACAGACAAAACTAACATTGATTCCTTTGCTTGGCTTGGTAATTTTTCTCCCCATATAAATTAAATCCAAGTCCATCATTCTTTTTCCATTTTACAATTGTTCACCTGATACATTATTCCTATGTAAACTAAATTGTTAAGTACCATCAAGTACAACTCAACATTCGATCTATGAACATCTTCATCATCTCTGACACACTTGAACCATTACTGCACTCACTGTGTTAATACATTTCATCAAGAGTCTCCGTCTCTTTCACTGACCCTCCACCTTTCCAAGCATGATGCCCCTCTCTACAGAAAAGCCTCTCCTAGCAACATGCTCAAGTATTAGGGACAAAGCTTTGTCATCTTTGTCACCAAGAAGCATTCTGGCTGCACTTTCTCCAAGACTTATCTGTTCTTTTGGCAGTCCACAAGATAGTCTGTGCTCCTCGCCAAAACCAGAACTTTAAAGGCATCAATTCTTTTCCTGTCACTGTTATTCACTGTCCAGCTTTCAAATACATACTAAGGGACTGAAAAGAGCCTGTTCTGACTCAGGCTCCACTTACATCTTCAAGCTGACATCACTGCTCCTCAGAAATTTAGAGAGGATCCCTAACACCAGATTTGCCCAATGCAATACATCTCCTCTCTCGTGACTGCTGGTACCAAGTGCATGTCTCAGAAGCAGGTCTCATTGGAGCTGGCCTGGATGCTGACCACCAGATGGAGTTTAAAGTCATTTTTGGCATCTAGGCTGACCTGGGAGAATAGTTTTATGTTTTTTGCCTCAGTGGATTTCACCTCATCCAATTTAGTTAATCAGGGAGCTCTAGTGGCCTAGTGGTAAGAAGCTGCACTGCAATGCTGAAGGCACATGGTTTGAATCCACCATCTGCTCAGTGGGACAAGGATGAGTAATCTCCTACTGTGTGATTAACTGCCTCTGCAAATTTCCCAGATGATCAGCTGTGGACTAATGGCATACAACAACAACAACAACAACAACAACAAATTTAGTTTATCAGATGTTATGCAGATGATACAACTTGCCTGAAGAAATGAACAGTACTTGAACATTTGCTGCAGAAGATTAAAGATGTTAGCCTTCATATGGATTGGGTCTCAACATTGATAAGACAAAAACTGTCACCACTGGACCAATAAGTAACATAATGATAGGGGGAAAGAGAGTGAATTTTTTTAAAAATTTATTTTATTTCATTATTTTTTGTGTGTACCGTCAAATCAGATCTGACTGGTACAGGAGGAGATTGTTCCTCCTTCTCCAGC
>NW_006399788.1:615691-637730 GCF_000299155.1 Elephantulus edwardii | reverse complement strand
CTCATCTATCTACCCATGTTCCACTCACTCATCCACCCACTCTTCCACTAAATCTACCCTCTCACCCCTTCTACTCTTCCACTTACCCACAAACTCAACTTTCTACCCTTCCACTCATACATCCATTCACACACCCTTCTTCTCATCCATCCTGCTACTCATCCTTCTGTTGGTTTCTGGCTAGTCAACTATTCTTCCTTTCTTCCATCTATTCATCCATCAATCCATCTATTACAAGCATTCTACCCTTAGCACTCCCTTTACAACAGGCCTCCTTTTTTTGCTAATGAGTGATGTCAGTGGAAAGAAACTGCCAATTTAAAATCTGTTCCAGGATGGGGGTGAGGGAAATTTGCCATGAGAATATGTCTGGTTTAGTAACTGCCATGTTTCTGCCTGGAGTGCCTATTGCTGGCTTGAGGTTTCCATTAAAACTGGTCTAAACATTGTAAATTGCTTTTATTATTATAATAATGCTTTAAGTTTTTGAGCCTAAATAGATTTTACTGTATTTTAAAAGAAAACATGAAGAAATGCTTCAAAAAAAGGAATTACTTTTAAATTCCTTTGTTATATACCTTATATATTTGTACTTATGTAACACTGTTTAATTTAAAGCAGTCACAATACTGGCTTTAGTCAAGGGTCAAAATAAAAACAATTGCTTCAATTCTGACTAAGCAAAGTAGACAAAAATTCAAACAAAATAACAATCAAACAGACAAAACTAACATTGATTCCTTTGCTTGGCTTGGTAATTTTTCTCCCCATATAAATTAAATCCAAGTCCATCATTCTTTTTCCATTTTACAATTGTTCACCTGATACATTATTCCTATGTAAACTAAATTGTTAAGTACCATCAAGTACAACTCAACATTCGATCTATGAACATCTTCATCATCTCTGACACACTTGAACCATTACTGCACTCACTGTGTTAATACATTTCATCAAGAGTCTCCGTCTCTTTCACTGACCCTCCACCTTTCCAAGCATGATGCCCCTCTCTACAGAAAAGCCTCTCCTAGCAACATGCTCAAGTATTAGGGACAAAGCTTTGTCATCTTTGTCACCAAGAAGCATTCTGGCTGCACTTTCTCCAAGACTTATCTGTTCTTTTGGCAGTCCACAAGATAGTCTGTGCTCCTCGCCAAAACCAGAACTTTAAAGGCATCAATTCTTTTCCTGTCACTGTTATTCACTGTCCAGCTTTCAAATACATACTAAGGGACTGAAAAGAGCCTGTTCTGACTCAGGCTCCACTTACATCTTCAAGCTGACATCACTGCTCCTCAGAAATTTAGAGAGGATCCCTAACACCAGATTTGCCCAATGCAATACATCTCCTCTCTCGTGACTGCTGGTACCAAGTGCATGTCTCAGAAGCAGGTCTCATTGGAGCTGGCCTGGATGCTGACCACCAGATGGAGTTTAAAGTCATTTTTGGCATCTAGGCTGACCTGGGAGAATAGTTTTATGTTTTTTGCCTCAGTGGATTTCACCTCATCCAATTTAGTTAATCAGGGAGCTCTAGTGGCCTAGTGGTAAGAAGCTGCACTGCAATGCTGAAGGCACATGGTTTGAATCCACCATCTGCTCAGTGGGACAAGGATGAGTAATCTCCTACTGTGTGATTAACTGCCTCTGCAAATTTCCCAGATGATCAGCTGTGGACTAATGGCATACAACAACAACAACAACAACAACAACAAATTTAGTTTATCAGATGTTATGCAGATGATACAACTTGCCTGAAGAAATGAACAGTACTTGAACATTTGCTGCAGAAGATTAAAGATGTTAGCCTTCATATGGATTGGGTCTCAACATTGATAAGACAAAAACTGTCACCACTGGACCAATAAGTAACATAATGATAGGGGGAAAGAGAGTGAATTTTTTTAAAAATTTATTTTATTTCATTATTTTTTGTGTGTACCGTCAAATCAGATCTGACTGGTACAGGAGGAGATTGTTCCTCCTTCTCCAGCAGAGCATCTGGTGGATTCGAACCATGCATCTCTGAGATTGCAGTTGCAGCTTCTTGCCACTAGGCCACCAGAGCTCGCCGAGAGTGAATTTTTTAAATATTTCATCTTACTTGGATCCGTAATCAACATCCATGGTACTCTTCTCATCTCTGTACTAAGGTTTAATATACCCTTTACTCATTTCTATCAACTCGGTGCTAATATTTAACAGCTATAAGGGACAATGAGAACCATGCCATGAGGCTTCCAAGGTTAATAAGCTGATTGCCAAATCTGTCTTGAGGCAAAATAGTGGGTTTGAACTGCTGACGTTTTTTATTAACTCCAAGTAAGTAAATGTCAGGGCTCCTGCAGCTTTACCACACTTTGTCTTCAAGCACATTTGGTAGAATAAGAATTTGCTTCAGATCTGCTCCATTCTTTTATGGAAGTTCTTTATTGGGTGGCCTTGATTCTATCTTGGCCCTTTCCTGCTGTCTTTCCTGGACATACCATTTACCTCCCCTATGTCCTGTTGGACCAGTGTTAAGGAGTTGCACTGAAAACCTGAAGGCATGTGTTTTGAATCTGATAACAGCTCCAGCAGACAAAAATAAGCAATCTCCTCCAGGGTGACAGATAGCCTCTGAAAATGTGGAGATCAGCTACGGGCAGATTCCTGATTTGATGGTACCTAACAACAAATATCCTAAAATAACACTCTCCCAAGGCTATACTGTATGCAAGAGTCTTTTATATTCATGCTTTCAGGTATTCATTCCTTGCTCTATTCAATTACTTTACTTTTTTCTAGAATAATTCAGTGGCAATATTTACTTTCTTCCCCAGTGTTACCTATTCTATACTCGCATTGGCTTTTCTTTCAATAAAGAATGATAAAAGATTTCTAGTTTTAGAGTAGTGTGTGTGTGTGTATTGTTTGTTTTTGTGAGTGAATAAGAGTCAAAATTAAAGATAAGTTAGAAAAATTCACAGCATGTGCATGTCAAAAGAAGTACAAGGAAATCCTCAAATCCATTGTCTCTGGGCTATAGAACCACTGATATTTGTTTTAATGCTTTAAAGATTTTTTTGTAATGTATCATAATAAATTTAAGAAATACGGACAGAAAACAAACATAATTAGATGTATTCTTGAACATAAGACTCCTGGTAGTGTTCTGCATAAAGTACTGGCTGCCTGTTATTCATAAGAACAAGGTAACAGCCCATATGCCCAACCACAATCAAATGGACTGAAAAAGCGTGGTACATGCACATGATGGAATACTACACAGCACTCAGGAGCAACCATTTCAAAAATTCTACATAAGTTGGAGGGATTTGAGAGCATAATACTGAGTAAATTAACTCAGTCTCATAATGACAAATACGGCATAAAATCATCAATCCAGAAATAAAAAGATAACTAGTAAAACATGTATGAGAAACAAAGGGGGTGGGGGAGGAGCCTACGGGTGAGGATGGTCCCAAAGGAAATGACAGGGGCACACAATTTTGTGGGTGAAGTAAGAGGGGTAAAGGCAAAGGGAAGGATCCAGTGGGGATCTGGAAAAACGGGATAATAGTGGGCATATAATAGCTCAATGAAGACTAATTTTATAAACATAATGAATGGGAATAATTGTATGAAATGCAGTGTGATGTATACAAACTTTGTAAGCAAATCAATATAAAATAGAAATGTATATATTTATTAAAACAAGCTGCTAAATAAAAGGTCAGCAGTTCAAACCCACCAACAGCTCCGTGGAAGAAAGACAGTCTCCCCCAGTGAAGGCCACTATGAGTTGGAGCTGAATTGCTATCAGCGGGCTCTTGAATATGTTTCTCCAAGATCTGCACTGCACTCAATCTGAAGTAAAACTCATTAATTTCCCAACGAAATAAAGCCTAAGTAACTGATAAAAAGGAAAAGTTGGCAGAATTAACAGGCCATCAGGGAAATTAATGTTTTAAACTAGAGATAATAGAAAGAGATTAAAAATGGTGGTCCAAAACAACAAAATCTACCATCAATGCCACTACAAAAATGAAAATGGGGCAGGGGGAAGCATTTTATTATTTTTTTTTAAGGAAAAAAAAGAAAGGGAATCAGAAGGCCAGAGTATAGCACTGATGTCTAGACAATACACACAAAAACAGGTATCGCAGAACTTCAGACTCCACTCAACTGTCACCAAGATCTGTGAAACTGCCAGACAGCGGATGAAGGGAGGTTTGAGCAGAAAGGACTGAAGACCGTTAAGTAATGGCAGAGTTAGCCCAGATGGAGAAAATGAGGCTTAAAAAGCTAAAGACAGAGATTGGAAATTAAGTGCCTGCTACTTCAAGCAGCCTGCTTCAGAAGCAATCTGCCGTGTCTGAGACAAGTTTTTAGATGACACTTTGTAAGAGGGATAAAAGTGGGTTCTCCCCTATGTCTGTCAATCTGACAATTCAATGTGCAGGATATATAGTGAAACTCAAAAATTCCCCTTATCCAGACTGAATAGTGACGCTTGTCAAAAGACTAGGTCCACACACTCTTTAAAAAAAAAAAATCAGAAAATGAATTTCTGGCTTATAGAAAACATTAAACCCAGGATTTTGCCTTATTTCACGTTTTACAGGGCTTTAAAGAAAAAAGATTTTTCTCAAGCCACACAAGGGATGCTGACAGAAGATTGGCAAAGTGATCTTTTTATTATGTTAAATCTATGCTGCTATTGTTATGTGCTGTCAAGTTGCCTACAACTCAAAGTGATCTTACGTTCAACAGCTCTGAAGCCTGTCCTGTCCTGAGTCTGTCTCACTGACTCTGACACATCTACACCCATTTCCCTGTTTCTGTGTCAGTCCATATCATCTGGAGTCTTCTCCTGTGCTGTCCCTCGACCCTTCCAAGCATCATGCCCTTCTACGCAGACTGGTCCCCTTGTGGGCACATGCCCAAAGTACCTGAGACGGAGCTTCAAAATCCTAGCCTCCAAGGAGAAATCTGGTTTCACTCTCTCCAAGACAGACCTCTTTGGTTTTTTTTTTGCAGTCCATGTTATGTTCAAGACTCTTACCAAGCACCACAACTCAAAAGCATAACTTCTTCTGTTATATCTACTTTGGGTTTTAAGTGCCTTCAAGTCACTTGTGACTCAGTGACAATGCCCCTGAAACCTGCTTTAACTTGTGCCAACTTTACTGCTTGTGACACACCTACCCTCATTACCCCAGTCATTTAATCAATCCATCTCATCAGGGGTTTTCCTCTCCTGCACTGTTCCTCCACCCTCCCAAGCAAGATGTCCCTCTCCAAGGACCAGTCCCTCCTTGCAACATGTCCACAGTATGTCAGATGAAGACTCAGAATCCTTGCCTCCAAGGAGCAGCCTGGTTTCATCCTCTGTAGGAGGAACCTGTTTGTTCTCCTGGCAGTCCATGGTATATTCAATATTCTTCTCCAGCACCACAGCTCAAAAGCATCATATATCTTTCTATCATCCCTAGTCCTTCTCCAGCTCTCTGGCACATAGCAAACAATTGTGAAAATCATAGCCTGGATGAGATGCTCCTTAGTCTTTAGACTGACCTCATTATAGCTACAGTCTAATATTAAAAGAATAGTCATATCTCTATACATCTCCAGCAAAAATACATTAAAAATGTATCTCAGTTGGTGAAACCCTAAAAAGTAATTTATCCCAAATATTCTTAGGTGATCCCTTTGGTCAACATCCCTATTAATTAGTTGCCCAAGCTATACTTAAAATCTTAGCTCAAGAGCCCATTATCTACTAAGACAATGGATTCTCTATCTATGGGCATTTCTAATTGAGAATGGCTGATTACTACCCACCTATTTTAGGGTTACATAATTTTGCATGGCATACAAATGTACAGGAAACTTGTTTTTCAAAAGAATTTTGAGATATATAAATTTGGAGAGAATCAACTGTATTAAAATAAAAGCTTAAATAATGCAAATTTTAGTGTTTGTAATGACTCACATATTTGTCTTATGGTAACACAGAAAAAAATGAAGATACATTTCTTATTCACAGTGCCTCAAACAGCAAATTAGAAACCACAGTTCATTTGGAAACTATGGCTATTTCCAAAACATGGAAACTTAAATGTAGCGGGAATAATCTGTAGCGAGAATCCTTGCAAAAATAGAGGGGCAGGCTGGAAAATGAAATGAAACTCAGCGGTCACATGGGATGATGTCATGTTGAAATGGGCATAAAAGAACATCTTAGTCACTCATATCTAAGTAAACCCCCAGATGTTTTCAGGATTTTGCACAGGTGCATTCTGTAAGCCTATAAGAAGAACCTTTGGACGATGAGTATAACAAAGCACCTGGAGAACAGCATGATTTTGCTGAATAAAGGAACAATATCAAAACACCATCATGACCACCAAATCAACAAATGCCAAGCAATTCCACTGCTGTGAAGTGATTGCAGCTCTTACTGACTACTCACCAAACTGCAAATCTTTATGAGAGGAGGTGGGAATTCAGGTTGCCAACCTTTTAGTTACCAACCTGGTGGTCTCTTACATCCTATGCCACCTATTTCCATGTAGGAAAGTAAAGTAGAGAAGATGAGAAGAGCAGAGAAGAAAAAAGAAGAGAAAATAAAAAAAAGCCCTCGTTCATAATCTCTCTGTGAACGATCTAGTCAGTTCTGATTTACAATCCTTGATGGAAGACTAACAGAACAGCGCCCTGTGGGGCTAACGGCAGAGTGGTTAAATTCACATTTGCTAACTGGAAGGTTGGTTCTACCATAAACCTTTACGGTCTTGGAAGTCCTCATGGAGCAGTTTTACCTGTCCTACTGGATCACTTTAAGTGGAAATCAACTCAACAGCAGTGGATGGGGGTTGTGTGATCTTTATGGTGGCAGATGGCAAGGTCTTTTCTCTCATTACGCAGCTGGTAGGAGCAAGTCACTTAACCACTAGGCTAGCAGGTCTCCCTTTGTATCATCAAATAACCTAGAATTATATACACGGTTAGGGTACTTGTGGTACAACAGTAAGCAATCACCACTGAAACCAAAGATCAACAGTTTGAACCAATCCAGTGACTCTACGGAGGAAAAGACCTGGCAATGTGCTACCACAAAGATCACAGCCAAAACACCCTGTCACACTGCTCTGCATTGTCATATGTGGTCCCTGTGACTTGGAATCTACCTGACAACTCTTAATCTAGCATTGAAACAGATGAGAGAGAGAACTATTTAAAAGGGATATATGATTAGGTATTATTGTCATGACAGGAGTCCAGAATGAAGGTTGCACAGTAGAGTGGACGTGGGGGGAGGGATTGTATAACAATGAAAGAATTTTTCTTTTGCTTCTCAAAGAGAAGAACAAACTGGAGGGGTGGGGTGGGCACGGAGAAAAGTGTAACAATGAATGAAGGGAAATCCAAAATCTCTGTAAATTTTCATTAAAATTAATAATACAATTCTATCATAAAAAAGAGTATCTATCTTAATACTACTATGATGATGTTGTTTTTAGTTGTGTATACTACTATGATGTTGTTTGTTGTTGTACACCATTGGAACTGACCCACAGCTGACCCTTCGGCGAGTTTTCAGAGGCAGTTAATCACATGGGAAGGGACTGCTCATCCCTTCTCCCGCAGAGCAGTTGGTGGATTTGAACTGTGTGTCTTTGGGATTGCAGCACAGCTTCTTGCCGTTAGGCCACAGAAATATGAAATACATGACCAAACATAAAACAAAAAGTAAAAAGATTTTTAAGCCAGAACATCCTGAATCTGCTAGTAAAATTAGAAGAAAAACTCAGTCTTTAGTACGAAACTCTCCCTGCTGCTTGGCCACCCCCACAGAGCTTTGCAGATGGCACACGATACCCAAACGCAGAAGTGCACTTGTGTTTCTTGAATGCATTTAAAATGCACAGGTAATAACAACCACCCAAATCTTCTAGAAGAGAAAAAAAGAAAAAGGTTAAAAGGTCATTTTTTAAAAAGTGATTTATTATCAGTGGTGATGTTTTTAAAGGTCTTAGTTGTTCTTACTCTACCTATCTCTAGCCTAGATTCCAGAAATCAATCCAAACTAAGTCAGAAATCAATCCAAACTAAGTTTTTGGTTTGGGTGGGTTTTTTGTTGTTGTTGTTGTTTGGTTTGGTTTTTTTAAAAGGTTCAAAGATAACATGTTCCTACTGGGGGAAAAGCTCCATCACCCAAGGTGAATAAGGAGCTGAAACTGCAAACACTCTATGGTTTTATGGAGAAAGAAGCCTTTGTAGAGAGCCCACTGCTGAGAGCCTGCTGTGAGGAAAAGTCCTCTGACTCACAGGACAGTGCTCAAAATTCTCAACTTCCAGCTAGCAAGGCAAGGTGTAGCATTTCTGACATGGTGTTACACTGTAATCTAAATGGATTATGTTTCAAACTATAAAACATGGTACTACACCACCAGCATTTGACTTACTGTGCTCATGTGAAGCCTATACTTGGAGCAGGAAGCAGTAGTCACAACAGAGAAGAGAAACACTGTGTGGTTAAGGATCAAGAAAGGTGTGCATCAGGGATGCATCCTATTTCTATACCTTTTCAATCTATATGCAAAACAGACTACTCAGGAGGCTGGACTTTATAAGGAGCAATGTGGCATCAGGATTGGAGGAAGATTCATTAACAACCTGCATTATGCAGATGTCACAACCTTGCTTCTGAAACTGAAGAGGACATGAGGTGTTTGCTGCAGAAGGTCAAGGACTATAGTCTTCAATATGAATTGAAGCTCAACATCAAGAAAACAAGGATTCTCACCACTGGACCAATTAGTAGTTTCATGATGGACAAAGAAGAGATTGACATTGTTGAAAACTTCAGCTTGCTGGTTTCATAATCAACACTCTTGGCACCAGCAGTCAGGAAACCAAAAGATGAATTTCATTGGGAAAGTTTGCTGTCAGGGATTTCTCTAGAGTACTGAAGAGCATCTATGTAAATCTGGAGACTAAGGTAGGTAGGTCTGATTCAGGCCATGGTCTTTGCAATTACTTACTATGCATCTCAGAGCTGGACCATGACTAAGGATGACAGAAGAAGGACTGATGCCTTTTAGTGTTGGAGAAGAGTTGAACATATCCTGCATTCCCAGGAGAATCAACAGGTCTGCCCTAGAGAGGTGAAACTAGGCTGCTCCCTGGAGGCTATGATTTTGAGGCTTCATGTCACATACTTTGGGCAAATGGCCAGGAGGGACTAGTCCTTGGAAAGGGACAACATGCTTGGAAGGGTGGTGGGATAATGCAGGAGAGGAAGACGCAGGATGAGATGGATTAGCCAATTAGAAATTTGGTTAAGTCTGTTGGAGATAAGACTGGCTCAGGATAGGACAGGGTTCAGAGCTAATGTACATAGGGTCGCTATGAGTCACAGGCAACTCAATGGCATTTAACAACTACAAATCAATCAACAACTTTAAATTTATATTATTCCTAATGAATGGGCAACCATATTAAGTAGATCATAAATAGTAATGCCATGCAATTTAAAGTGTGATGACTAACAACACATCTTAAAGTGGAGTCGGCTTACTGTTATAATTTCTAAACTTGTGCAGACACAGAGACCGTGATTTGTTGTGTGGTTTTTTTTAACAGTATAAATTATATTTCCATTTCTTCCAGCTGCAGTATTGAACTTAAATGTCTACTAGATTAGTGGGTGGAAGATCAAAGAACATTTTAAAAATTTTAACTTTACTACCCACAAGGGTGTGGGAGTAATAAGACAGTGGGCCTAAAATGTATGTGACAGAGCATTAGAGATTCCCTAACTCGACAGGGAGCAGGTTATTGCCTCTTCTAAGGAAGAAGCAGCCACTCTTCCTCAGCTCACCGTACTTTGGAGAGCTGGCAAATACAATGAGAGTTAAATCAGAATCTAAAAATGTACATGTTCTTATATGTTCGGCTTTCAGCACAGTCAACATCACCAATTACAAGTGATAATCTGAGAAGCTCTCTTCTCTAGATTGCCTTATGAAATGTTACTTTGAACTTGATAATAGATAAAAAATTTAAAGAATAAATGTATGGCAAAATGTAACTATATTTTTACCTCTCCTCCTTCATTCCCACCCCAAGGAGGAAAGAGATGAATAAATGTATCTAAATATAATCAGTAGTGGTAAATGCCAGTCTCATTTCCACAAGCCAGAAACTGAGAAAGAGGAGGAAGAAGCAGTGATGACTGGGGCCAGGTAAGCACACTGACCTCCTAGGCTCGTACTTTACTGTCTAAGGGTAGTACACCCTCCATACTTAGGCGATCTGTGGACTACAATCTGCTATTTTCATGACCATTCAACACCAAGACCACACTTCTCTTCCTACGACTTAATTCCTACTGTGTTTAATACCTAGATGTCTTCCTCCCCACAAGTATTCTTAAAGCACTTACTGCAGAAGATCAAAGACTGCATCCTTCAACATGGTTTATATTTGAGCCTTAAGAAAACAAAAATCCTCACGACTGGACCATGAGGCTAATGTCATGAGAGATGGAGAATAGATCGACACTTCCAAGGATTTAATTTTACTTGGTTGGATTCACAAATAGCTATTAAATCAGGAAATCCAAAGACGTGTTGCATAGAGATAATGTGTTTTCAAGGACCTCGCTGAAGTGCTAAAGAGTCAGATTAAAAACAAAGATGTGCCTGATACAAGCCATGGTATTTTTAATTGTTTCCTGTGCAATGAACAAAGATGGCAGAAGAGAAATTGATGCCTTTAAATTGTGGTGCTGTCAAAAAAATACTTGGCACATTTACATCTATTGTTAAAGTTTAAGTCAGGATCAATCATTCTATAAAGCCTTCTTGGATGGCTATTCATCAAATTAACATTTTTTTCTCAACACTTATTTGAGACTCATCAATAGTACCAGTCACACAAGGCTTGTCTTTGTCTTAGTTTTGTCTATTTAAAAACACCAAGTTACAATGAGGCTCCAAAACTTACCATTTGAAAATACTTCCCATGGCACTGGCATATACTACTGGACAAATAGGTTTTCTGGGGGGGGAAAAATTATGCTGCACTAAGCTAAGTTAGTCAGCCTCAGTCCCTCAGGAGTGACCACGATGCCTTTCCCAGTGGCAACACATGAATGTGTACGAGAGGTATGGGGCTGAATGACCCACGAGGGCACCAGTTCCTAGACACGTCTAAGTATTACCACTTTTCTGATCCCTTTTCAAGAAGCTAAGTGCTACAATGGGAGTTTCAACATGAGCTATCATGCAAAATCTTCAAACTCCTTAGTGCATACATGAATGCAGTATTTCTTTAATTTTTGGAGTTCACTATCTAATGTACTTTCTTATTTTACAGCAATTCATTGAAAAAGATCCTTCAACCAGTTACGTTAATGCAATCCAAGTTGGTTCCAGAGACATGGGTCTTGACTAAGATCTATCAAATTCTCAACTCAGAGAAGAAATACAAAAGAGAAACAAAAACCAATTCTATGGCAGAGTTGTCTTTCTATTTTGTTTATTATTATTAAAAAACCCAAAACAACAAACTCCCAAACAACACAAAAACACCAAAAATGTAAAAATATCCACCATATACACACACTATCATTGAAAAATATCAATGAAAAACTGTTTCTTCTGCATCTCCAATATTATCTCTTCTATTCTGGGCAAAACATAACCAGATCCAAACCAAACCCATTGTAATCAATTTTGACCCCACCAAGACCCTCAATTGTGCCCCAAGGCCAGGAATCTTAATGGACTGGTGTAGGATAGGGCAAGATATCTATCTGTTGTTCACAGAGTGAAGCTCTAGTAGCTAAGTGGTAAGAAGTTGTCCTGTCAACCCTAAGGCATGCAGTTCAAATCCAACAGATGTTCCTTGGAAGAAAGTTCCTCTTGTGTGATTTAAAATCTTTAAAAAATTGTTGGTGAGTCATCTCTGAGTCAGTTTGACTCAATGATATGTGACAGAGCATTAGAGAGTCCCTAACTCAACAGGGAGCAGGTTGTTGCCTCTTCTAAGGAAGGAGCAGCCCCTCTTCCTCAGCTTGCTATACTTCAGAGTCAGTTTGACTCAATGATACATAACAGTAACATGAACCATAGATGATTTGAGGGCACCCAGCAACAATAACAATAAATCTTAATGAGAGCAGAATAACCCATCATCTTCCTGTGGAGGCCAAGCCAGTGGTTTCAAACCCCAAATGTTCAGTCAATAGCCCAACATACAGCCCAGTGCACCATCAGAGTTTACATAACTTCTAAATAACAAATTCATGGTTTTGTATTGTTTATAGCACATAACCATAGCAAGGTATTGAAAAAACAAACCCACTGGCATTGAGTTGATTCCAATTCATAGCTACCCTCTATTGGGCTTCTGAGGCCGAGTATCTTAATGAGACGAAACTGCTTATCTTTCTCCCATAGCACCGCTGGTGGATTAGACCTGCCAGAGAAGCTTGGTCTTCTGGTTAGCAGCACATCACAGCAACTACACATTAAGCCACATGAGCTCCTTTCAGAAAAGTTACAGGGGCCCTTTATAATTCTGGTATCATATGAAAGTTAAGTACATAAAAATAAAGTAATATATTTTAAGAACACATTTGCTCTGCTTATTTGAATTCTAGAGAAAGTTAATTCCCCCACATGCTGTCATTGAAAATCCATTTATTGACTTGAAATCTCCTCTCATGTTCTCTGAAGCAGAAAATAATTTCACTTGAAAGAAAACTTGTATCTGTGAACATCAGAATACCCATGGAAGCCTGCTGTCACATCCATGTAAATACCACTAAAACCAAAATCCAAATCCACTGCTGCCAAGTCAACCCTGATACACGGTGACTTCATGCAGTAAAGAAAACACGGCTCCGGAAGGGTTTGGGGCTGTGTCCTCAACTGCAATAGACTGCCAGGCCTTTCTTCACACTTCTGTTGGATGGAGTTTAACTATCAAGCTTATGGTTAGCAATTTAGTGCAGAGTCTGCTACCTTAAAATTTGTCCAAATAAAACACTTTACATTTGTATGTTTAAATAAAGCTACAAAAAAAGACATTCTTTTGAGAGCTAATAGTAATAATGAATATAAAAGAACTTGGCTGTTGTTCTTATTACATGCCATTGACTAAGAAGCAACTCTCCTCTGATCCTTCAGAGGGTTTTCAGAGGCTGTAAACTGCAGGGGAGGAGAATGCCCACTTTTCTCCTGTAGAGCAGCTGGCGAAAACAAACCACCCTTAGTATAATGCTTTACCCACTAGGTCACTAGAGCTCTCTTATAAAATAATGCTCCCCGGTTAAAACAAGCTTGGAAGCAGGAGTGGCATCAACTTCCAAAATAGCTTGCCTCTGGAAACCCTATGAACCTGGAGAAAGGATGAAAGTTATACAAGTGTTCAGGTCTTTCACAGATAGGGTCGCCATGAGTCGCCTACTACTCGAAGACACTTAACAACAACAACAACAACCCTAAGAAAATTAAAATATGAATCTCATGTGTGAGGGTGAGGATCCAAGCATGAGTGAAGTGGAGATTTTGGAATCAAGACAAGTAGAGGGATCATACATATCAACAAGACCCATTACTATAGGGACCTATTACCAGCAGAAAAGATCCTGGTGGTATAGTGTTTAGGGAATTGTTCTTGTACTATTAATCTAAAGCTGGCGCATCTCAACAGTTTGAATCCACAAATGGCTCTGCAGGGAGCCATCTCGTCTTAGAGAATTTACAATCTCAAAAAGCCTGCTGGACGGTCGGCTGTGAGTAAGTTTCGACATGAAGGCAGTCAGTTAAGTAGGGTTGATCAGCAGGGAAGAAATATAAGGGGAAAATATGATTGTGTGATGTTACTGTTATGTTATAGTTACAAGTTAAGGGGTGGGGCATGTAATGGTTAGTGTGAACAAAGAGCTAAACATTGCTTAACAATCCTAAAAAATACATCATGGAATAAATGAATGAATAAAACAGAATAACTGGTGAGAAGCTTAAGGTCCAAGATACAATGCAGGATAAACACAAAGAAGTCAATTCTACCAATAGACAAAAACACTGGGCTATGAAGAAGGGCAAGTGGATGTGGAGTTCATCATTTAAAATTATGTTCCTAGCCACCGAATTTGACTTTTCCCTGTGGACGGGTAGCAATATGCGAATAGAGTGTGTTGGCCTATCAACAAGAGGATTGGTTATCTCACAAATCCACAAAATTATTGGCTAGTCTCACCAATCCACAAGGGGACTGGCTAGTCACCATTAAACTGAGCAGATCTAGCAGCAGAAAGAAAACCTCACTGCCAATAAAGAGCAAGCAAGAGAATGCAACTCATCCTTTAGGATTAGAGCAAAAGTTATAGCACTCACAGTAGAAAACAAGAGACCTAACGTGAGATGGGACCTCGGGACTGCTACACCACTGGAACCAGAGCTGAGAGCCTTTGTCCAAGTTTGTTGAACAGCCAGGGGTGGGGAGCCATTACTGGCAGGACTGAGAATGTTGTAACACTGGCTTAATGCCATGAGGTTCAAGGTTGAGGTGCTGGCGAACACATTTTAAAACCTGACTGTATTCTGCTACTAACCTGGATATAACCATTTGCTTGCCTCAATATGGTTCTGTGTGGTTTGTGAAATAATGTGTCAGGTTCTGGACTTAAGATTGAGGTTGAGGTGAGAAAAAGAGATGTGAGAACATGGGAACATATCCAATCTCATGGGAATTGATTTTGTGTTGTTTATGCTGTTGAGAGGGACAGTTCCCTGTTGTGAAGCTGGTAAAGGTCAGATATGGCCATCCCCATGCATCCTTTGCTCTTTTTACAATGGAACCAGACAAAACAGTTCAGGAAATGAAAACTCTTGTAAGTAGGTATCACACAGATAAAGGGAACTGAATTAGCTTAACACGAAGTATCAATGAAAGATTACTGGGGGGTGGTCCATAGTTTCATGCGGCCATGGTTCACCATAAAGTCAATGGTTCAAATCCAACAACTATTCCACAGAAGAAATATAAGCAGTCTTCCCCTGTAAAGATTACAGCACTGGAAACCAACTGGAGGTTCACCATGAGTCAGCTCAGTGAATAGTGCGTTTGGCTTTTGGTTTGTTTCTGTTGTGTATTGTTGAGTTGGAACCAACTCATAGCTTGTCGCTCATCCCCACTCCCATCCCCAACCAGCGGGTTTTCAGAGTCAATGACTTACATGGGAGGGCACTATCTATACTTCTCCAGCAGAGCAGCTGGTGGATTTGAACCTTGTGTCTTTAGGATTGTAATACAACTTCTTACCAGTAGGTCACCATAGCTCCATTGGCTTTCTGTTTAGGGTATTAACAAGGAGCCTTGTTAGTGTAGTAGCTTAAGCTTGGGGCTCCTGACCTGAATCTGCCAGCTGTTCCTCCAGGTGAAAATGAGTCTCCCATTAAGATTTAAAGCCTCAGAAACACAATCGAAGGTTGTCATAAGTCAGAATTGACCCCACTCTGGTTTTGGTTTGGGTACCCAAGAGCAAATCCTAGTTTCCTAATTCTGTCCTGCTAACTGACTTTCACAAAGCTTTCACTACAGCATACATATCCCATTGTGTATCTTTTTAAGCATAATATTTACATTCTTGCTTTGTCATCCATTACTGGACCCATCAGCCCCAAATTCCAACCTTTAAGGTCTAACTTGATACAAGCCCAAATAACTCTTTTCTTTAAGAAACTTGACAAGAATAACTTTTCTTTCTCTTTTTTAAATATTTATTAATTTTTTCTTCGTTGTTGCACATTTTCTTCCCCTCCTCTTTTCCCACCCCCAGCACACACTGCAATGTACCCCTTGTTCCAGATTGTTCTCATACATACTTTTCTTTCTCTTACAGTAAGTTTTGAGAAAAGACATAAATATGTAAAGGAGAAACTTTCAAGTGATTCTTTTGCTGGGGTCAGAAAGACAATGAAGGCCAAGCCTTTGAATCACGCTTTGTCCTTGGTGGTGTTGTGCAAGACTAAGTCAATTCTTAATGATCCTGCATAGGTTTTCATTTTTATGGAAATACGTTTCCAAATCATTCTCTCATGGAGCCACTGAGTAGATTCAAACCAATAAACTTGCTGGTAAGTAGCCAAATCCATTTAGCCAATAGGATTTTTAAAGCAAAAATCTTTATCCATCTTTGAAGCCGGCTGATTTGTTACTTCTGGAATTACCTGGGGAAGTAAGTTTGATACCCTTCCCCACCATCCTCCTCCCTTATATTCACTTTCCCTCTCCTCCTCGAGAGGCAAATTAATACACACAGATTATTCTCTGTGTATTAATTTACCAAGTGTCCCAGACTAGCCAACAGCCAGAGAGAAAGAGTGCAAGTAAGGGACACACTGAAACTTTTCAAAAAATCCAATTCCTCTCGTATGGACAATGTAACACGGGGTATAGCTTCTTTTAGGTTCTTGCTCATTCTTGCCACAATTCCAAAGAAAATATAATGCTGAGACATACAGCCACTCCCTTAGAAGGAAGTTACTAAAGGGGGAAGGGAGGAAGTAAAATTAGTGGCACCCATGGCAATGACGCAAAGGAAAAGAAAAAAGAAAGAAATGCCAAGCTGTAGCCAGGCAATACAGTGCGAACCATTGCTTCATGTCCCGCCCACTTCCACACCCACTGCAAGTGCTGTTCTTGGGGATGAAAAAACAGCTTGAGATAGCAACACAAGAATCAATGCCAAGCCATCCTTATCTCTGAGCTGTGATGCTAACCTCACCGTTCGTGGACGTTACTGAAAGGCAGAGACAAAGGCAGGCATTAAAGCAAGCTACGATTCCAGGTCCCTTCTTCCTTGTCCTCCACTTTTCTAAACTCAGAAAGGCACCAGTATGCCAAATACCATCTAAAAATATAGGAATTACTGGCCTCTGTTTCTTTCATGCATGTGCTGGAGACCAGCCTACCTTGACATTGATGAGCGAGTGAGATATTGCCAAGCATTAAAAGACAATTAAGTTACTGATCCTTAACAAAATGCCAGCTTAAAATTTAAAGACAAGGGAGTGTCTTTTTCCCCCCACATATTGGAGGGTAATGGGAGTGGGTGTGTCAGAGAAGGTGAGGTGGGCACAGGAGAGAGCAGGGGTTAGCACTCTTTTCATGGAGTCTCTATACGTTGCAAGCAACTTGATGGCACATAACAACAACAACATATTGGAGGGAGGGAAGTATTGCTAGTTAAAGCCTTCACTGCAATTGCAGTATTTTAGCTCTTTTCCCTTATCTCCATACCCATTGTTACATAGATGGTTATTATATACAAAATTTTTATAGCAAACCTTGCATAAAATTTAAAATGAACTAGGACTGGTAGACGTGTGGGTAAAGAGCTGTGCTGTCAACCTAAAGGTAGGAGGTTCAAATCCACTAGCTGCTCTGAGGGAGAAAGATAGGTAATCCCTTTCTATGTGATTTTCAGGCTCTAAAAACCCACTGGGGGTCAGTTACAAGTTGGTTTCAACTCAATAGCTACTAACAACAACAATGACAATAACAACAACAGTACTGTATGCTACCTAGATCTCGGGTGAAATTCCCATTGCATCTCATGACTGAACACTTCTCACACAACTCTTCCAAACAGCTTTTCACCTGGTGTCTAATAGACTGCAAAACCTCTGTAATAGCAGACTTCAGTTTTCTAGTGCGCCCTTGTAACACTCCAGATCATGACACAGAGTGAGGGCTAGTAACTATCAATTGAATGAGTACAGTTGTTAGGTGTCAACAGAGTCGGTTCTGACTCAACGAAATTGCATATATGACAAACAGAAATCCTGCCTGCCGTCCTGTGCCATTGTCACAATGGCTTCAGTGCTTAAGCCCATTATTGCAGCCACTATGCCAGTCAATGGCATAGAGGACATTTGTCTTTTTTTTTTTTGCTGACACTTTACCTTATTAAGGTAAATATGGGATATACCTTATTAAGCGGGATATGGAGTCTTGCTATTGTTATCCATGCTTCTAATTGGCATCCTGGATGCACCTTTTCCCACTCAGATTTGTTCTTTTGGCATTACATCCTATAGTCAAGATTTCTCTGTCAAGACTCTAGCTAAAAGGCATCAAGGCATCCTTCTTCTATCCTCCTTATTCCCTGTCTGATTTTCATATTCAAAACAAATCAAGTATCAAGCTTGGGTCAGCTGCACTTTAGCCTTTAAACTTGCTCTTTAGCACTCAAACACATCTTTTGACTTCTTGACTGCTGCTGCCATGGGCGTTGATTCTGGATCCAAAGAAAAATAAAATTGTTAACTACTTTTCTGTGTTTAACGCAATACCTTAAATCTTAACTGACACCATGGGACCCACAGGAAATACTACTAGTCAAGGTTAAAGTGGGCCTAAAATGCAAAGGTTTGACCTTATAAGAAAAAAGATGCTTTTTTAATATAAAAAATTGGGGTGTGTGTGTTTGTGTGTGTGTGGGTAGGTGTAGAGAGAGTGAAAGAGACAGCAAGAGAGACAGAGACAGCAAGCGAGTGAGAGACAGAAGAGAAAGGTTTACAGTTGTGGTTTCTCATCATTTCAAGATAAACTGAATCACTAGAATACCATTTAGAAAAAAAGAAAACTTAAGAAATGATA
The DNA here is from genome assembly GCF_000299155.1 of Elephantulus edwardii. NCBI lineage: Eukaryota > Metazoa > Chordata > Mammalia > Macroscelidea > Macroscelididae > Elephantulus > Elephantulus edwardii. The sequence continues at coordinate 619,061 of NW_006399788.1, read as the reverse complement.
GCTGCACCAACTCTAGCAAACATGAAAACCTTAATCTTTTTGAAATACTTCTTTAGCTCCTATCTAAAATGAAGCTTTTTAAAAATGTAATAAAAAATGACTTTTTTATTTTATACTGGTTTACTTAACAAAGTTTGTAAACAGTATTTTTCACAATGAATATTTGCCATTTCCTTTACCCACCCCTCCTTCCATCCATCAAATTGTGTGACTTTAAGATTAACCACTCCTGCTAAAATGAAGCTTTTATGTGAAGACAATATATTTATTTAACAAATGTTCATAGTATCAGGAAGACCTGGTGAACAGTGAGCTAATAAAAGTTACCTTTTTGGAGATTCAAGTTTTTTACATACATACATACATACATAAATAATTATACATATATATGTGTACACACACTCATATATACATATATATACATATATATACACACACATATATACATATACATACATACATATACACACACACACACACATATATATATATAAAATCCCCCAAATCCATAGGGTCAGTAACATCAAGCAATATTACTCAAGAATCAACTCTGGTTACTTCCCACTACCGATCTATTCTGCATCCACAGGAACTTAAGGTGATTCTTTATGAGAATCATTAAACATAGGAGCTCTAATGGCCTAGTGGTAAGAACCTGTGCTGCAATCGCAAAGGTATGAGGTCTGAGTCTACCAGCTCCTCAACAGGACAGACAATCTCCTCCTGTGTGATTTGCCCCCTCTGAAAACCCACTGGAGGGTCACCTATGTGTAGGTTTAGACTCAAGAGAACACAAAAACAGTTCATAAAATACTTGTTCATATGGTCTGGTTTCTTGACATATCTGCTCAGCATATTAATTCAGTAAATACTGAGTATAGTAATAACTGTCAAGAAAAAAATTTGTGTTGCATTAGGGACAATCTGCTGTCAATGACATCTTTAAAGCACTACAGAGAAAGAATATATTTTTTTAAAAAAATTTCCTTTTATTGCCCATTTTCTTCCCTCTTTCTTCTCCACCTCCACAGCCCACTTCACAATACATCCCATTTTGAGACTGTTGTCATACATACAATGCCTAACTATAAACTCTTTTTGGACAGGTCTTCCCCTCATCTATTCTACTGCAGTGTTTGTTATCCATCCATTCTTTGATCATTCTCTGCCCACTCTGTCATGCTTTTTAACAGCAGTATTATACAGTATTTGTCCTTTTGTGACTGAGGTATTTCACTGAGCGTTATACTCTCCAGGCTCTCTCATGTTGTGTAATGCTTTGTGAGTTCACTGCTTTTCAATGCTGCCTAATAATCCACTGTGTGAAAATACCATAGTTTTTCTAGCCATTTGTTGGTTGTTCAGAATTTGGGTTGCTTCCATCTCTTTGCTATTCTGAATAACGCAGCAATAAAAATGTAAACATACATTTGCTTGCATCGTCACTCTGGTTTCTTTAGGCTATATTCCCAGTAGTGGAACTGCTGGGTCAAATGCTATGTCTACTTCCAACTTTCTGAGAAATCACCAGACAGTCTTCCATCATGGCTATACCATTTTACATTGCCACCGATAGTGGCAGAGTTCTAATTTCTCCAACTTCACCAGCATTTGTTGTTTGTTGCTCTGTTGAACTTTGCTATTGTTGCTGGGGTGAGATGATATATCATAGTTGTTTTTGATTTGTATCTCTCTAATAGCTAGCTGTGGGAGAAGGATGGGCAATTGCCTCTCATGTGATTAACTGCTTCTGAAAACCAGCATGAGGGTCAGCAGTGGGTTGGTCCCCACTCAATGGTACACAAACAATAGCTAGCTCTAACAACAATGGTTAGGGATTTTGAACATTTATTCATGTGTTTGTTTGCCAGCTATGTCTTCTTTGTGTCTATTCAAGTGTTTAGTCATATCCTGGGCCCATTTTTTTGACTTTTCTTATTGGGGTACTGGAGTAGTCTATAGTAAGTCCCTTATCAGATATGTCACTGCCAAATATTTTTCTTCCCATCTGTGCGTTTTTTTCTTTTTTTTTCCCCCCTGACCCTGTTGGAGAAGTTTTCTTATGTGCATAAGGATTTGATTTTAAGAAGGTCCCATTTATCTATTTTATTCTCTCCTCGTTGTAGGTTTTTCACTATTTTTTGAAGACTATTCATACTGTAGAATAGGGCTTCTAGAGTTCTTCCTAGTTTTTGTCTGATGAAGTTTATAGTCCTTGGTTTTACTTCTAAGTCCCTGATCCACCTTGAGTTGGTTTTTGTGTATGGTTTGAGAGGTGAATCTTGCTAAAGTTTTCTGCAGATGGTTTTCCAATTTCCCCAACACTATTGAAAGAATGTTAGCTTAAAGACCAAGGAGTGCCTGATCCAAGCTACTTTCAACTGCATTGAATGCATCTCAAAGTTGGGCAATGACGAAGAAAGACTAAAGAGGAATTGATGACTCTGCATTGTGGTGGCGGTGAAGAGCACTGAACATACCATAAACCGCCAAAAGAACAAATAATCTGTCTTGGACTAAGTGAAACCTAAATGCTTCTTTGAAGCAAGGATAGTAAAACTCCAAATCACATACTTTCAATATTTAACTGTTTGGAGAGGCCATTTTTTATGATACTTGAAGATGATACCATGCTGGGAATGGTAGGGTCAGAGAAAGAGAGGAAGACCCTCAATTCTGTGGGTTGACACAGTGACTGTAATGACGAGTTTACAAATGGATGAGATCTCAATCATGAGAATAGCACAGAATAGCCCAAGGTTCAGGCCTGTTGTTCAGAGTCACAACAAGTTATATATGGCTTTAAAGGCCCTAACAACAAGAAGTCATGGTTGGTTGGAGGGCACATAACAAGTACCATAAAGTTCAAGGGAGGCCTGATGATGGCACAGTCTGTAGGGAGCAGTGCTGCTAACCCAAAGGTGAGTTCTCTGCAGGAGAAAGATGGGCAATCTCTTCCTAGTTAGTTAAAGCCTCAGAGACCCACTAGAGAGGTATCTATGAAACAGTTCTGACTCCAGGGTAGTAAGAATGAAGGAACAATGAACTTCATCTCCTTACCGTTCTCATCAGCCTCCTCAGCTAATTTATATACGTACATGTAACTGAGGCTCAATGTCAAGAAGACAAAGATTCTCACCAATTGGCAGCATCAGGATGGACCAATTGGTGGCGGCAGGATGGATGGTGAAGAGATTGAGATTGTACACAGCTTTAGTTTGCTTGGCTCCACACAACACTCTTGGCACCAGTAGCCAGGAAATTAAAAGGTGCATTGCAATGGGAAAGTCAGCTGTTAGGGACCTCTCCAAAGTACTGAAGAGCAATGGTGTCTCTCTGGAGACTAAGGTGTGCCTGATACAGGCCATGG
>NW_006399788.1:571656-615376 GCF_000299155.1 Elephantulus edwardii | reverse complement strand
GGATTGATTCAGTGACTGGGATAATCAGGATGGGAGTGTCAGAGACAGTGCGATTGGCACAAAACAGAGCAGAGTTTAGGGCTGTTGTACATAGGGTCAATATGAGTTGCAAGCGACTCGATGGCACATGACAACAACAAAAACACATGTAATCTACTTTTATATATTTATTTCACTAAAGTGTAAATTCCACAAGAACAGAGGCTTTATGCACTAATTCAGCTTGGTATTTAGAGCAATGTCTGACACATATTAGGTCCTCAACAAGTTTCCATGCTGGATCAATGAAAGAAAAGAAAGGAGAAAAATAGTAGGAAGGGGTGAAAGGAAGCAGGAGAAAGTATCAAAGGAGCTTATTATTACAGGATTAAGCCAAGCACCTGCTTTAACTAATCGCTTTGATCCTCACTGATTTTTCTCTTTCTGATTTTCTATGGCGTTTCTGTACCACTCAATTGAGCACTTACATGCTCATTCCAAGCATTCAACAACAAACATTACCTTCAAACACTATGTTTTTTTCATGACAGCTAGCATTTACTGTGTAAAATGAGATCACTATGTCAAAGCAGAAATTCTATCCTTTATATCCTTGTCTCTAACCTTGTAAAGGAGAACCCTACCGGCACAATGGGTAAGTGTAGGTTCCTAACCAGAATTTTGATGAGTAAAATCTATACCATATCTCCACAGGAGAAAAGACCTGTGTGTTCCCCTGAAAATAACAGGAAATCCTGTGTGGCAGCTATATCCCGTTAGGTCACCGTGAGTTGAAATCAACTCAGTGGCACACAACAAAACAGCTCTTCATAGAGAGGGAAAAAAGTCCCAGGTTAAATATTTCTACTGAAGAAGTGAATAGTTTTTACTAGTAATGGTGCCACCATATAATAAATAATGTTTCTGATGAGGAAAAATAACTAGCTATCAAATTCCTTTACTTCCCATTTCATTAACATATCAACGTCCTACTTCCATAGAGCCAAGAAAAGAGAGCATTAAAAAGCAAAGAGACTCCCTCTTTTCTGAAATGTTCTATCATCTAAAAACTTTACCAGTCCTTGACTTTAAAACAAATACATAAATTAAAGGATTGTTGCTATTGTTGTGTGCCATTAAGTTGGAACTAACCCATACCTGACCCTCCAGCTGGCTTACAGAGACAGTAAATCACACAGGTGACTGTCCATCCTTATGCCTTAGAACAGTGGGTAGATTTCAGCTACATGTCATTCGGGATTGCGGCGCAGCTCCTTACCACTAGGCTATCAGAACTCAAAATGGAGAAACTGAGGCTCAGACAGGTTCTTGCTTCCGGACAGTGATTGTTGCTGGTGTGTGCTGTCGAGGAAAAACCAGCTCACAACTGCAAATCCCAATGACAACTCACAAATCCTTCTAGGGGATTTTCAGAGACAGTAAATCACACAAGAGGAGATAGCCCACCCTTCTTCCTCAAACAGCTGGCAGATTACAATTGAGTGCCTTCAGGACTGTAGCGCAGTTTCTTACCACTAGGCCACAACTCCCTTATGAGTGTGAACCACAGAGTCAGAACAGACCGATAACCGACCCTCCAGCAGATTTTCAGAGGCAGTTAATCACACTGGAGGAGACTGCTCAGCCTTCCCCCATGGAGTGGTTATTTATCCCTAATTACAAATAGTACTACATTTTATGTGAAATGTCCTTAATACAGAAGTTAGGGGCTGTTTGGAATAGCTCTAAAAACCTATATTTGTTCCACAATGACAATAAAATGGGCAGCTGACATTTGTTGTTGTTGTTATGTGCCGTCGAGTCGTTTGCAACCCATAGCAACCCTATATACAACAGCCCTAAACCGTGCTCTATCCTCTGCCAATCTCATTGCCTCTGACACATCCATCCCGATTACCCCAGTCACTGAATCAACCCACCTCACAGAGGGTCTTCCCCTCCTGCGCTGTCCCTCCACTCTACGCAGCATGATGTCCCTCTCTAAAGACCTGTCTCTCCTTACAACATGTCCAAAGTATGTCAGACGAAGCCCCAGAATCCTTGCCTCCAAGGGGCAGCCTGGTTTAACCCTCTCTAGGATGAATCTGTTTGTTTTCTTGGCAGTCCATGGTACATTCAATACTCTTCTCCAGCACCACAGCTCAAAGGCATCAATTCTCCTTCTATCCTCCCTAGTCACTGTCCAACTCTCTGATGCATGACAAGTGATTCCAAAAACCATGGCCTGTATCAGGCGTACCTTAGTCTCCAGAGAGACACTGCTGACATTTAGGGAGTAAAATACCCCATTAAAATCAACCTCATTATCATTCTCTTCTGTTGTCTATCTCCAGCCAACAAGCAGTAAGCTTCTCCAATATAAAGTCATGTACAAAAAACATGTTATAACTAAAAAAGAAAAAAAAAAGGCAGCTTCTAAGCTCTGTCACTGTGTGGGAGAAGTTTACATGTACCTTTAAGACTGAAATAATATTTATTTTCAGATGAAGTTAAGAACATCTCCCCCAAATGAAAACAATAACAAAACCCAAAGATCTTTAAAAAGAAAACTACAAAACACATTTGTTATAGTTTTATTTATAAATTTAAAAAAGAGAGACAAGAGGAGACCTAAACAAATGGGAAAACATTATCTATTAATGGATAGGAAGACTCAATATAGTGAAAACGGCAATCCCACCAAAAGCAATCTATATATTGAACACAGTATCAATACAGACACCAAATTCATTTTTCAAAGAGAGTAAAAAGGTAAAAGGCAAATTTATTTGGAGAGGAAAGAGGCCTTGAATATGTATAGCATTTCTGAAAAACAAAATGAAGCGGAAAGCATAGCACTTTCTGATGTCAAAATCTACTACACAGCTGTAATAATCAGAACAGCATGGTACTGGTCCAATGACAGGTACACAGAACAACAGAACAGAATCAGAAACCCAGAAATTATCCCATCTATCTATACTCAACTGATATTCAACAAGGAAACAGAGCTTATCAAATGAGGAAATAATAATCTCTTCAGCTAATGGTGCTGGCAAAACTAGACTGCTACTTGCAGAAAGCAGAAGCAGAATCCACATCTCACACAAACATCAACTCAAGGTGGATCAGAGACTTAGCGGTAAAGCCCCAAACCATAAAGATCGTAAGAGAGAAAATGGGATCAAACTTAGAAGGCCTGGCCTATAGTATTGGCATGAATATAGAACTAGAAATGCACAACCTGGAAAGAGCAAAATCAATGAATAGGACCTTGTAAAAATTAAGTCTGTGTGCATCACAAACTTTTCCAACGGGATGAAAGGAAAATCTAGTAACTGGGAAAGAACATCCAGAAAAGGCATCTCAGACAAGACTCATAGTGGAAAGTTTATAGAATCATCCAGGGCCTCTACAAGGAAAAGTCTGATAATCCAATTACAAAGTGGGCAAAGCATACACTTTTTACAGGGCAAGACATTTGGGTGGCCAGAAACATGAAGAACTGCCCCAAATCACTGGTAACCAGAGAGATGTAAACCAAAACCACAATGAGATACCATCTCACCCCAGCACCAGTGGGAAAGTTTAATAGGACAATAAACAATACATGTTAGAGAGGATGTGGAGAGATTGGAACTCTCACACTGTTGATGGGATTTTAAAACACTCTGGAAAGCAGTTAAGCATTTCCTCAAAAGGCTGAATACAGAATTCCATATGACCCAGCTATTCCAATGCTAGGAATATATTCCAAGAAAAACAGAACTGAGACACAAATGGGAGGCTTGTATATGTAGGTTCATAACAGTATTATTAACAACAGTAAGAAAGCTGAAAACATCCCAAATACCCATCAATAAACTAATGGATGGAGAAATTGTGGTACATTCACACAATGGAATACTATGCAGCACTCAGGGGTAATGAGTCAGAAAAATACAATATAACGTAGGAAAGTATTGAGAGCATTATATTGAGTGAACTAACTCAGGATCATAGAGACAAATACTGTATAAGGCCAATACTTAAAGTGAAAACAGATAACTACAAGATGTGTATGAAAGTACAAAGGAGAAAGGGTATGGGAAGGAGGTTTGAGGGTGGGGGGAAGCAGGAGGTTGCAGAATTTGGTAACCAGAGGGAAGGGGTGAGGGAATGAGGAAAAGTGCAGTTGGGACCTGATAATATGGGGTAATGGTTGGCATAGATCAATGATGATCAGTTTTGTAAAACACAATGTATGGGAATAATTGTATGAAACACAATGTGAATGTGAATGTGAAATAAAATATGCAGGTTGATGGCTATTGTGTAGTGAATTGGTTTTTACACTGGATGAAATGATGGTGTCTCAAGGACCGACACGTATGGAACACTTGGGGTTCTTGTGGCTTTATTTTCGTCCCCAAGTGGGTTTTAATGGATAGGACTTTCCAGATGAATTGGGGATCTCTGGCTCGTAGTCCACCAACATTTGGGCATGCTGGTATTTAAAAATTCAAATGTTAATTGATTTGGTATGTACATTCTTTTAAGTGGTACAGCAGTGGTCTATCTGCTCCACTGAAGTAATTTAGAGTAGCTGTGATGACGGACAACTAGGTCATAGGTGTGTCAAACACCGTAACTGGCTACTCATCATAGGCAGTGTTTGGTGGAGCTCCAAGATTGATTCAGGTTTAGAAGCTGGAGTGGCATCCGCTTCCTAAACCACATGCCTCAGGAAACTCTACGAACTTGGAGAAATGACGATAGCCTAATAGACAGGCTTCAGGACTTTGGTTCACAGGGTCACTATGAGTTGTGCTCAACTCAATGGCAATCAACAACAACAAATGAAACAAAATGGAAATGAATTTTGCATGCAAACCAATATAAATAAAACAACAACAACAACAAAAACAAAACACTCTTCTCTAAAACCTTTGTAAAAATTTCACAGACCTTGACCACAGAAACATGTTTTATTCATACAACAAAACAGGTAACCTTACTTTATTACCTCACCATGTTAGTAAATAGTTAATGACTGGAAATATAGAACACGGAAAACAAATTATTAAGGCGAGTTTGATACAATGCTGTCAATTAAGAAAGGCAACAATTCTCCAAGTCAGGCCTCTCCTACCCTGTTTGATGCTTGCTGCACTACATCAAATTTGATCCAGATTATTCTTTTTAATCATGTATTTGTTTAGGAAAGTCTCAGGAAAGGAATTACTGGGCAGAAAGACAAGAAGGAAAAGATAAATCCTTAATTAAAGTACAAAAAAATCTGACAACAAAATGAGAAAAATACTACCTTGAGCTTTCAAAGGAAATTGCTGGTAGAAGCCGATACAAGCACCTCAGAATAAGCATTCATTCTACTCAGGAAATTAAAAGTCTTACTTTAAAAACTGCCTCAGATCCTACTAGAAAATTTAAAACAAAATAACCACAATTTAAGTTTAAGTTCTTTGGGTTTTGTGCTTTTCTTTCTCTTTCCTTTGGGAACAGTTACAATTTGAACAGAAAATTTATATTGCAAACATTCTGGGGTGTTTTGTTCTTTGCTTCTATTTTTAGTGTGTGTTTGTTGTAAAACCTGGTCTTTGTTTTGGTGGATGTCCCTCAATGATTTGGATGTACAAGATGAGGTGACTGTGACCGAATCTAGTAGCAGAATTGTCTCCTAAACACAGTCACAAGGCACTGGTGACATGGTGACTCAGCTGGATGCACAAGGACATTGCAGGGGCACCTTTCCTCCAAGTAAGGACAAATGTAAAGCCGATAAAGAAATATCACTAGCGACAAACTGATAAATATATGCTAAAGAATTGTTTAATAAATGTCTACTACAACAAACTGATCTATTGACAAATCTGGAAAGAATACAGACAGGCCTGGTGGTACAATAAACAACACACCTGCCACTAATAGAAAGGTCAGAGTTCAAATCCATAAACTTATTCCAAAGGATAAAGATGGCAGCCTTCTTCTGTAAAGATGTTGTTGTTGTATGCTTTTGAGTCGGAACTGACCCACAGCAGACCCTCTGGTGGGTTTTCAGAGGCAGTTAATCTAATGAGCAGAGACTGCCCATCCTTCTCCCATGGAGCAGCTGGTGAACTTAAACCACATGCCTTCAGGATTGCAGCACAGCTTCTCACCACTAGGCCACCAGAGCTCCCTCTGTAAAGATGCAAGGGTTCAGAAACTCAGTGGAAGGTCACTGTAGGGTTCCACATAATGTCAGTGGGTTTGGGAAGCAGTAAGAACTCTGACAGTGCAGCAGTTAAAGAACTATACTGTTCACCTCACTGTGGGCAATGTGAATTCATGAAGCACGGGGTGGTGGTGGTGGGGGGGGGGAAGATGTGGCAAACTGTTCCCCTAAAAATTGCAGCCTTTATGAAACAATTTTTTTTCTATCCTACAGGGCTGCTATGATAGCAAATGACTTCATGGTGACAAGTTTGGTTGTGGGTTGTTATCCAACACAGCAGGAGCCCTGGTGGCACTGTAGTTAAGCATTCAGTTGCTAGCCAAAAGACTGGTAATCTGAACCCACATGCCTCTAACAGAGAAAATGTGACAGTCTGTTTCTTTAATGATAGTAGCTCTAAAAAACCCCCTCTCTATGGGACAGTTGTACTCAATGGCAATGAGCATAGTTTCCTAGAAGCAACACAGAGTCATCAATCTATTTTAAAAATAATAACTATGTATGAGGGCAGAATGAGCATTTGGCCAATATAAAATCTTGTTCTGTTTATCTGCTATTGCCTTTTAACAATCCAGTCCGACCCAGTGGGTTAAAACAATCACTATTTGCTCATTATTCTGTGGGTTTACTATTTGAGGCTGCGCTTAAAGATGGCAGACTGTCTTGTGTTTCTTGACTGAGATCATCAGCCACTTGAAAGAGCCATGCTGGCCTCAATCATAGGTCTGGTTTGATGCTGGCTATAGGCTGGGATGCCTCATTGTCTTATAAAATTTCTTATTTTCTAAGAGGATAGCTTGTGATTCTTCCTTTGCTTATGTCCGAAGTTCTAAGAATGTGAAAATGAAAAACACAAGGGCTCTTACACCATCACATTCTATCATACACTGCTGGCTAGTCCAGATTTCAATGACAAGAGAGACAAAACTCTGTTGATGGACAGGACAGTACATGGATGTAGAGACTGGGAGGTGTACTGATGATCATTTTTACATTCTATGGAAAATTCTGATTGTTACCTGCTTCCAGTCCAAGTTGTATATAGCCTGATGACTTCTCTAGTAAACCTTGTAATCTTAAAAAAAAAAGGAAAAGAGGGAAGCAGGGGGAAGATGACTAATATTCTGGGATTTTCCTTCTTTGAATATGCCTCCCTCCCTATCTTTGACAGTTTTGGTCAATAAAGAATACAATAAAGAGTACAGAAAAGGGCACAACAGAAGACACAGTACAGAACACAACCTTACAGAGAGCAATTTTTATCATTAACATCAACTTGGAATTCTTTAAAGAACTGGATTGGACCACCGACTTTCTAGCAAAATTTTAGAAGGTCACTATTTCTAATATTTCCAGAAGAAACAAATATCAGAATAGCCACAGCTGAAAACTAAAACAGGCACAACAGTAACAGTAGATCCTGCACTATTACACACTACTACCACCCCACCTCAGTAGGTATTTCCACATAGAATACAGGAAATCATGCTGCATAGTTTTTACCAAGAAGTGGTTGATGGATGCATTTACACATCACAGTGTAGATGTGTTAAGATTACTTTAAATGCCAAGAAACTGGTCCAATTTAACTTGGACAAAAATGTCCAATGCAAAGAGACTTAATAATCTCCTAGAATGCAGAAAAACATGGTTTATTTTATTGGCTTCCACTTGCTTCCTGTTTTTTCATCACTCTGTTCCCCTTTATCCTTAATCAACCAAAAAATGACTTTCAGTGCTAATTTTCAATTAAGGTTAAAATACCATTTCACCCCAGCAATAACTACAGGGTAAGACAAGCTTCAAGGACTAGTGGATTCAAACTGCTGACTTCAGTTAGAATCCTAGTATCTAACCACCACACCATAAGCATTCCTTAGATACCATATTGTCTCTGATAAATAATCTTACAAAGCACAAGTTTAATCAAATATAAAACAAAGAATACCTTAAATATGCTGAATGAACTAACTCAATCCCACAAGCACAAATACTGTATAAAACCATTACTGTAGAATGAGTATGAGGATTTAAGGTGGGGAAGGGTGGAAATAAAGGGGTGAGGTTGGGTGGGTAGGGTAGGGTGTTAATAATAGGGCTGCATAATTTGATGAGTGGCGGGGTCAAGGAAATGGGAAAGATCTTTTATGAAATACAGTGTCTTCCAACACACCTTTAATCAATGATTTGTACTATAGGAATCAATGAAAGTACTAGTTCACAAGCCTCAAAAACAGTACGCAAGCATTTAAATTTGTAAACTATGCTTGAGTCTGATCTTTTATACAAAAACCTTGAAGTGAAGACCTGAAAAGTCAGGGTAATGATGGGCATAGTCCAGTGGTGATTAATTTTATTAAACATAATGCATGGGAATGATTGTATAAAATACAACATGAATGAAGACTAGTGTGAAACACAATGTATATGAACTTTGTAGGCAAACCAGTATTTTTTTTAAAAAGATATATTTTTTTTAAAGCCTCCAAGTTAAAGTCTGTTACTGTAGTAAAGGCACCACATTTGTAGTTTTAAAATGAAAATAAATGGTCAGCTTTTATTAATTCCTAGTTGGGATATTTTAAGGGTAAGCCTTTTCCCAAGACCTTGGTCTTTCATGCCATTAATTTCCTTAGCAAATGTGAGCGCCTGCTGGGTCAGCTGACAGTGAATATGATGCATTAATTGCCTGTTCTCATGGAGATGGGTGTGTGCAAAAGAGATACATAAGAAGGAAATCAACAAACAAGAAACCAAGCATATAAAGCTTTGTAGTTCCTCCACGAAAGGAAGAGATTGGTTAGAATATCTTCAAGGCTTCCTCAAGATGTAACGAATCAAAAATCTCTAAGTGTGAAAGATAACAAAAAAGAAAGGAGCATTGCAATTTCTCATTGTAACAGTGTGCAAGGTGTTAAATCATCTTTATACAGTTGAAATCAAAGCTTCCAAAGAATAGCAGTGGCATTACAAAGCTTTTCAGCATTACTAAAGTTAACAGTCCTCACAAAAGATGACAGCTTAAAATTCTAGAAACCTCTACTGTAAAAGGGAAAAAATCAGAAATTCACATTGAACACTGCTCTTTTTTTAAGCCCTGGAATCTACTTATTTATAAAGTAACAATGGGGCACATGTACAAGACCACTCAAGTGTTTTCCATTTATATGTGTGTGTGTGTGTGTGTGTGTGTGTGTATTATGTATATTATATATATATAAATATATACACACACACATACACACTCATACACACACACACACACACACACACATATTCACACATACACAGTCAGAACTGATGGTGAAGACTCTCAGAAGACTTATTTAGAAAAAATATGTTGAACTAACAAATGGACTGCAAATGAACACAGGTAAAGACAATACCCCTGGGCAAAGAATACAACAAATAGAAAAAAGCTTTACTTTGAAACTTTAAATATTAAATTCTATCAGTCACAAAGATATACCTAAGCTAAAGCAATCAGATGGAGAGTAGATTCTGCAAGGCCAATTTATCTCTGAAATGCTTTTCTTCCCCTTTAGCCTGTTTTTCAGAGGCAACGACGAGTGGCTAAGAGAGCTTTACACAGAAATCTTGCACTCTCAAAGAAAATGAAAGCACCCTAAGAAAGAATACTCACAGGTGGAGAATCTATACAAATGGTTCAAGCAGGTAAAATTGTGAAGGCAGAAGGATTTTTCAATTTATTAACAAGTGTCATTTTCAGTGACAGTCTAACTTACTGAGTCATTTGAAAAAACACTCATTTGAATAACAAAACTGTGTTCCATGAAATTTATCAAATAGAAGATTGCCTAGAATTCATTAAAAATCTGATCTAAAGAATAAATAAAAATAACAATTAGCATATAAATTGTTTTATGTAAAGTAGTTTCTGCAGTAACTTATAGTTTCTTAAAACAGAAGGAAATTATAACAAGTTTAAGAATTTCTCCTATAATCTAGTTTACTTATTTAGGAATAAGCATAAATTTTATCATTAATGTCTAAGAAAGCAGAAGCAAAGAAATTAAACAACACATTGCATGGACAATGTGCAGCAAAAGACTTCTTTAAAATGCTAAAAACAAAGTTGTTTTGCAGACTAAGGTGTGCATGACCCAAGTCATGGAACTTTTTCCTCTCAAATGCATGTGAAAGATGAAAAATGAACAAAGAAGAAGAGATACCTTTGAACTATATTGTTGGCAAAAAATATTGACTATACCATGGTTTGTTAGAAGAACTGATTTTTCTAGGAAGAAGTATAGCCAGACTGTTTCTTAGAAATTAACATGGTAAGACTTCATCTCACATATTTTGCACATGTTATCAGAAGGAGCTAATTCCTGGGAAAGGCACCGAGTTTGGTAAAACAGAAAAAGAGCAGAAGGATTTTCATTGAGATTTACGAATACAACGATTACAACAATGAGCAAAAACACAGCAATGGTTATGAAGATGGCACAGGGCTGAAAAGTGATTCACTATATCGTATGTAGGTTCCCTATGAAACCAACTCAACAGAACCCAACAACATGTTAAGCTCTTCGTAAACCAAAGCCAAACTCACTACTATCAAGTCAATTCTAGCTTACAGCAAAGCCTCCATCGGGTTTCTGAAGATGTAAATTTTTATAGGAAGAAACTGTCCAACTTTCATCCATGGAGGAGGAGGCGGATTTAAACCACCAAGCTGTCTGTTAGCCAAGCAACACACCACACACTGCACCACCAGGGCTCATCATACCCTCTACGCAACGTCCACATAAAGAAATACGGGTAATGGATTTTACGGATCAAAAGGTGGCGCACAAGAACATAAAGGTTTGAACTAGGTGTTCTCCAACATTTTAGACCACCAGTTAAAAGAATCTAAATACAAACAAACCAAAATAACTAACAAAAGAAACAAACAAAACCCCCCAACACCCTCAACACACACACACACACACACACACAACAACAACAACAACAACAACACAAAAAAACCAAACCCCAAACCACCACAACCCAAAACTTTAACTTTTAAAGACTAACTTAATATACAAGTGTGCTCTGGTAGCCTTATGAGTCAGGAACTGTGCTGTCAGTCCAAAGGGAAATGGCTCAATTCCACCAGCTGATCGAAAGAGATGGGTCATCTCCATGCAATGTAAATAAAGCCTCTGAAAACACAGCTGAGGGTCAGCTATGGATCATCTCTAACTCAGCAGCAATGAGACTTTTGGACTTTTTAATATTTACATATAACTGTTGGTAAGAGTTTTAGTGATTTGTTGTTATTATTGCTGTTATGTGCTGTCGAGTTGCTTGCAACTCATAGTGGCTCTATGTACAACCTGAATGCTGCTCTATCCTGTGTCAATCTTATCGTCTCTGACACACTTACTCCTGTTGCCTCAGTCACAGAATCAATCCATGTCACTGAGGGTCTTCCTCTCTTGTGCTGTCCCTCTCCAAGGACAGGCCCCTCCTTGCAACATGCTCAAAGTACGTCAGACCAGGCCACAGAATCCTTGTCTCCAAGGAGCGGCCTGGTCTCACCCCCTCTAGGATAAACCTGTTTGTTCTCCTATCAGTCCATGGTATATCCAATACTATTCTCCAGCACCAAAGTTCAAAGGCAGCAATTCTTTCCGTCATATCCCTAGTCACTGTCCATGACGCATAGCACAGAACCTCAAAGATTATGGCCTGGGTCAGGCACACCTTAGTATTCAGCCTGACGGCACTGCTCTTCAGTACCCTGGAGAAGTGTCTAATTTAGAAGAAAAAAATTAAGGGTCGAGTTTGTTGTTAGAAACATGCTTCCAAAGTTGAAGTTTCATTTGATTATATTTATTCAGAAATCTACTATTACCTAGGAACCCTAGTAGCAAAATGGTTAAATATTCCGCTCCCAACCAAAAAGTTGATGGTCTGATTCTGCTAAGAAAGGCCTGGCTATCTCCCAAAAAGTTTTTATCACAGAAAAACCTAAGGAGCAGTTTTACTTTGTTACATATTGTTGCCATGAGTCAAAAATCAACTTGATGTCAAACAACAGAGGTAAGACTCCTCAGCAATGAAGATTAATTTTACAGATGGAAAGACTCCAGCAAAGGCTAAAGAATTGTGTAGCCTCTGTAGTAAAATGCCCTGCATTCATATACTAGCTCTGCCACTAACGGCAAATGACTGAGTAACTTGCTTCTCCTTTCCATCCAATAAAATTAAGATAATGATGACACTAACCTCAGAGGGGTTTTGCAAGAATGAAATGTGTCAATAAAGACTTGAATCACCTGTGACACATAAGAATTCTAAATTGTCAGAAATAATCTACTACTATTAATAAATAATTGAAATTTTACTAACACTATAGCATGAGCCTAAAAGAAACACAAACAGCAACAACAAAAACCCAAATAAACAAATTAAAACCAACTACCTCAAACTTAAAAATTTCTATGTTCTCCCCTCTAATAATGAAAAAGTTATGCTTAGCTCTAGGGAATACAACTGACAAAGATAACAGAAACCTAATTATTGTACAGAGCTGTGGAAACAGAAATAATATTCTTCTTAACAAGAGATGAAAGAACCAGGAGCTTTCCACCTTAAAAAGAGAGGAATTTACTGAATCAGTGATCTTCAAATGTCATGATAATCACAAAAATAAGAAATAAGACATAGTCTACATTTCTCCAGAGACAAATTTAGTCGATTATCAGAATAAAAAGGCTTTTTAAAAATTTAAGCTTTCCTTTTCATGTGAACGTTGACAATCTAAAGGCAAGATGCTGCCTTGGAAGGACAAGAGGATGATAATGCTGAGCAAGCACTTGGATTCGATGATCGGAGCGGGGTTGGGGGGGGTACAGTATTACAGCACATGTGAACTTAAAAGGGTCTCTGAAATCTTCAAGATAATCTAGTCTAGTGTGCAGTTAGAGGCCTTCCCAAATTATTGAGGAGTAATGATTTCAGTTTGAGGACTAAGGTGCATCTGATTCAGGCCATAGTGTTTCTGATCCCTTGCTGTGCATTTGAGAGCTGGACAGTGAATAAGGATGACAGAAGAAGAATTGATACCTTTGAGCTGTGGTGTTGGAGAAGAGCTCTGAACATCCCAAGGACTACCAAGAGAACAAACAGATATGTCTTGGAGAGGGAGCCACCAGAATGCTCTTTAGAGGTAAGAATTAGGAGGCTTTGCCTCAGATACTTTATCCATGTTATTAAGAGGGGCTATTTTGGGCATGAACTTTTAATATTTTCCCCCAAGAAATTCCTCTCTGGTAATTTATTCACATATTATTCATTTTACAGTTCTGATATTTTTAATTTCTTCTAGGAAAGAGATAGAAACTAATATTAGAAGGTTTATTTAAAGTCTTTTTTAATCTATTTGGAACTATTGTTTGAGCAAGTATCCTCTTGAGTAAAAATCACTTATGTTTTAGGCACTGGCTCGCTGGCTTTTTTTAAACAATAAATGATCAAAAGAAATTAATTGCAATTATTTTCCAATTAGAAGAAATAACAATCTCTCGAATTTGAGGCAAATTTTAAAATCAAAACTTTGATCTGAAGACATTTACATCTGTGAGAGATTGGGAGACAAGTAACAGGGGTTAGGAACTCTATCTCAGAAACAAGATCACATTTAACATAGCAAATCATGAGGATTCCAGTACTTATTCTGTATTTTAGCATCTAGATCATCACCTCTTTTTTTTTAAAAAAAAACAACCTTTATTATTATTATTTTTAATTTTGTGTGTGTGTGTGTGTGTATACCATCAAATTGGATCTGACTGGTACAGGAGGAGATTGTCCCTCCTTCTCCAGCAGAGCATCTAGTGTAGATCACCAACTCTTACCATGGTCTTGGGTTAAGTAATTTTGAATACCAAATCCAACTAGATGGCAGGTGAGAAAATCACAGCCACAAAAACTAGCTTAACATTTTTATTGTGTTTATCCTTACTCACTCTAGGAACATTCTAGAACAAGTCACTGTCTCTCTTAAAAATTCTCTAATTTGTTAAATGTGGGAGTACATCAAGATGTTTTAATAATTATCTCCTACTCTAATGAGGAAGGCCCTCTATGAGGTGGATTGATTCAGTGACTGGGATAATTGGGATGGGAGTATCAGAGACAGTGCGATTGGCGCAGGACAGAGCGGAGTTTAGGGCTGTTGTACATAGGGTCGCTATGAGTCGCAGGCGACTCGACGGCACATAACAACAACAACACACTCTAATGTTCTACTGTTACATAGGACAATCCATACTGTTGTGATCAACACAAGTCAATAATGTTCTTGGGGATTTTTTTCCATACAGTTTTTTTTCTTTCCTGAAAATATCCCAGAACACTTGATCATTCTAATGAGAAACTTATACTTGGACTAGGAGGCAGCGGTCAGAACAGAGCAAAGGAACACTGCATGGTTCAAAATTGGGAAAGGCGTACACCAGGGATGCATCCTATCTCCATATCTTTTCAACCTGTATGCAGAACAGATTATCTGGGAGGCTGGGCTCTATGAGGAGAAATATGGGGTCAAAATTGGTGGCACAATCTGCATTATACAGATGACAAAACCCTGCTTGCTGAAACTGAGGAGGACCTGAAGCGCCTGCTGCAGAGGGTCAAGGACTGCAGCATCCAGTATGGATTGAGGCTCAATGTCAAGAAGACAAAGATTCTCACCACTGGGCCAATTGGCAGCACAGAATGGATGGTGAAGAGATTGAGATTGTTTACAGCTTTAGTTTACTTGGCTCCACAATCAACACTCTTGTCACCAGTAGCCAGAAAATTAAAAGACGTATTGCCATGGGAAAGTCTGCTGTTAAGGACCTCTCCAAAGTACTGAAGAGCAACGATGTCTCTCTGGAGACTAAGGTACATCTGATACAGGCCATGGTCTTTGCAATCATTTGTTATGCATTAGAGAGTTGGACAATGACTAAGGAGGATAGAAGGAGAATTGATGCCTTTGAGCTGTGGTGCGGGAGAAGAGAATTGAAAGTACCATGGTCTGCTAGGAAAACAAACAAATTCATCCTGGAAAAGGTTAAACTGGGTAGTTCCTTGGAGGCAAGGACTCTGAGGCTCCATCTAACATACTTTGGACATGTTGTAAGAAGAGACCAGTCCTTGGAGAAGGACACCATGCTTGGGAGGGTGGAAGGACAGCGCAGGAGGGGAAGGCCCTCTCTGAGGTGAACTGATTCAGTGACTAGGGTATTCAGGATGGGTGTGTCAGAGATAATGCGATTGGCACAGGACAGAGCAGGGTTTAGGGCTGTTGTACATAGGATCACTATGAGTTGCAAGTGACTCGACAGCACATAACAATAACAACAGCAACATAATGTACCAGATTATATTTCCATGTCCATATAAATAATCACATTATAAAGGGGTCTATTATACACATTGCATATTGAAATTTAAATAAATTAATCTCTAGCAGAATTATTAATTCCATCACAGACTAATTACAACATGAGTAAGTTTGGATGCCTAATTGGTATCTTACCTGTAGCATAAGAACTGGGACTCAGATTAGCCACTAAAATAACTCTGATGAAGAGAAAGAACATTGTATAGGACTGAAAGAGCTCATCACACCTTCAATAGACTGCTTTACAGAGATATTTTTATTTATTTATCTTTTTATTATTAAACAAGCAATTAAGCTATATTCAGAAACAACAAACTCCTACCTTCCCCCAAAAAACATTCTATAATAACATCTAGTCATTTTCCCCACTAGAATTATGTCTAAATATAATTGTGCCTAAATAATGCTGTGTATATTTATAAGATAAAACCATACTAAAGATGTTTTCATTTTTTTCTTTTTTCCCTTTTAAGAAAAAATCTGAAGTTCCAAGATAAAACAAATTGCTTAAATAACTCAGACAAAAGGCTAATTTGACCCAGTGATTTAATTAACAAACACTTGTCAACATCCTTGGCATCAGCAGTCAAAAGAACTGGATACACATAACATGAGGAAAGTCAGCTGTTAGGAACCTATCCAAAAATCTGAAGAGTAATAACATCAATCTAAACAAATTCAAACCACAGGCTTTCCAAATCACCTGCTATACATCTGTGAGCTGGACAATGAATAAGAATGACAGAAGAAGAATTCACGCCTTTGAGCTGTGATGTTGGAGAAGAATGTTAAATGCTCCATGGACTTACAAAAGAACAAATATGTCTTGGAGAAAGTGCAACCGGAGTTCTCTCTGGAGGAAAGGATAGTGAAGCTTTGTCTCCTTATTTTGGGCATGTTGCTCAGAGAGGCTATTCCTTGAATTAGAGAGACATCATGCTTGGGAAGATAGAAGGTCTACTAAAGAGAGGAAGAGCCTCAATGAGATGGAGTGACATAGTGACCACAGCAATGGAAGAGCCTCAATGAGATGGAGTGACATAGTGACCACAGCAATGGGCTCAAGTTTGTCGGAGATGATGAAGATGATATGTTCTGATCTGCCGTTCGTAGGCTGCTATGTTATGAGATGTGCTTGACTCAATGGCACTAATAACAACAGTCAATAAAAAATCTTTTGGGAGACACATTCAGAAAACTAGAAATAAATTCCAGTGGACACAAATTGAGCAGCAACTTCAAGGTGAAAAAAATTAACTGAAGAATTCATTTGGGCTGAAAATTATTCTTAGGTATCATCAGTAACAAGGAAATAGTCCATTCTACCAGCAGAAACAATGACTTTAAGGAATAAACCAAAATTTGTGGAAGAAAAAAAAAGAGTAGGCTATATAAGGAAAAATGGGTGTTCTTTGTTTAATTACTAGTTATAGGCTTGCAGTTGAAATATCATGAGTATTTAAAGCAACAAGGGGCTGGGCCAAACATGGAAGACATCAAATGTAAACAGAGCGTATTTGTTTGAACCCTATGAGGAACCATGAAGTGTCCTAAAACATCTGTGTTTTATTACTGCAATGGAAATGAAGGAGGCAATTATATATTTGGAATCTATTTTGTAAATTTCCATTTCTCTTGAGCTCAATGGCCTATAATTGAGAAACACATTATATAAATATAGTGTCTTACACTAGTAATAAAATTGGTCAAAGGATTCCATTTTAATGTCAAACAGTAAGAAATACAAATTATATATTTTAAAGAATATAAGCAAACAGACAAAATTAATCCCATCAGCTATTTTTAGAACCTAAGCCATTCCAAATTAAATTTCAAGAGATCATCAATAAGATAACATCAAGTTTGGGATAACAAACTGGTGGAATACACTCTTAAAAAGCTCACAGGAACAAACTGCCAGATGTTTGAAGCCAGCCAGATGTTGGGGGGATGTGAAGGCAAGCCAGACTGAAGTAGAGGCCCTGGCCCACTTCAATCACGGATTCCTCTGGACAAACTCCACCATCACGCAGCACAGCTCTGCTTCCTCTCTCCTGCTCCAAGTTGATCTCGCACTGGTCCACAGAACACTGACAAGGGCTCCAAGCTGACAGCGCCTGCTGTGTTAACTCAGCCTGGATCATCCCACACTGCTTTTACCAGCTAGCGCTTGCCTGTGACAACCTACTCTCTATCCCTCCAGAATCTGACCTTGGATCTACTCTTGTTTTTCTGCTTCACTACTCTTGTCTCTATTCTGACAGCTTGTAGCGATCTTCTCGTGCTACAACGGCAGAAATGCCTTCGAGTTCATGCATACAATTCTCAAATAGAATACATCATTCCTTCAGACCCATTCTGTTCGAGCTTCTTCTAGCAGACTTCTTTATTACAGTCCTATTAAAGCAAGAAGAGTCTGTGTGCCTTTCAGTAAGTCTCAACTTCTTTCTGAGTCTAACCCTTGTCAGTGCCTCAGTTCTTTCCTCTAACAGCACCAGTATGTCAAACTGGACAATCTTCCAACCTTGTCTCTGTATTGGTCCTGTATTTCTTATCTGGGTGAAAGGCAGCTCCACCAGGCACCTCAGTAAAAGCCCAGGAGTCACTGAGAAATCCTGTCTCACTCACCCCATATCCAAATGAAATGACTTGCTTTGTCCTTGTCACGTCACATCCATTACTCCTGACTTAACATAAACTCCACCTGCTGTCTGCAGCCATTTCAAAATCCCTGCACTCCTAGCTTGTGACTCTTGGCACTCTCACTGACAGGGGATTAACCCAGGAGCGACTTCTTGGGTAGACATGTGATCTTATCCCACAGAAAGGAACACAGTGGTGGGTGAAGTTGAATCCCCCAATTTTCAGCTATCAGCTGCCTACTTATCCACTGTACCACCACTTGTAAGTATATAACCCACTGATGTCAAGCTGATTCTGACTCTCAGTGATCTTACATGAGAGAGAACTTCCTAGCTGGGTGTCCATCCAAGGCTGTTATCATTATGTTGGCTGATGTGACTTTTGTGAAGTAGCTGGTGGGTTCAAGGCACTGACTTTCTGGCTGGTAATTGAGCACTTAGCCACCATGCCCAAGGGCTTCTGGAGACAAATACCAGCCACTTTAAACTCTTATTTCAAAATCCAATTTTGGTCCAAGATTCTCTACTAGTATTGGCAGCATGTTGCTTTGGGACAATCTTTCCCATCTACTTGTGGATCTCGAGACTGAAATAGCTCAATCTCAGCTTCAATGCCACAGATCTAATTTTATCATAAAGGGGGAAAAAATGCTCCGCCATTCAGCTACCATCATATGAAATAGTGGCAATCAGTTGCAGAGAAGAAAAAAATATCAGGAGGGGGAAGAAGTAGTACGTAAGAGAACACTGAATTGAGCTGTTTCAAAAGAGGTCAAACGATATCACTGGTTTAAACAATGAAAATCAGGATGAACTGTATGAGGAAAATAACACTTTGATGATCCAAACTGTGGGGATTCAAATAAAGAAGATATAAAAAGCAATGTCCCATGTGAGAGAACTGAAGAGCATTTTATCTTTTATTCTAATCTCTCGAAATACCATTTCTATTTCACATAACACACTGCTTTTGGACCTATCATTGAGTTCCATTCTGTGCTGTTTTTCAGGAAGGGGCCTCTGGTGGCCGACTGGCAGAACTCACACAGCTCCAAGACACAAAGATAGAAGGAGTTTACTTCCGTTGCCTACCTACGTGCACTTAAATCAGAGTGGTCAATTCCAAGGTCCATGTGGCAGACTGAATTAGGTGCCAGCTGTTAATGAACAAGTTGAGGGTTCAAATCTACCAGCTACTGGGAGAAAGAGACATTACTCTGCTCTCATAAAGACTATAGCTTTTGAATGCCTTTGGGACAATTTTATTCCATTCCAAAGACTAACTTTAAGTTGACTTCACACAGTGGGTAGGTTAGTGGGTTTCTGTGCTACGCAGTACTTTAAAATCCCACAGGCACAGAAATAAGCATGAAGGAGGGGATGTCAATACAAATCGAAACCCCATCTAAGTTTATAATTATAAATAAATAATGGCAACCCTATCAAAGTTTATAATTTTAAAAAAATAGATGTGCAAAGTATTAATATAAGAATACTCTCTGACAATATGAACTGAATATTTACAAATATATTTTTGTGTACATCTATCTATATTGCATCTAAGGGTTATTATGTGCTTTTAAGTAGGCTACAGCTTTTAGTGACCCTATGAACAAAGGCTCTGAACTTTGTTCCATGTTGAGCCAACATCACCATCTCCAATACAAATGACACCACAGAAAACCTTTATTACAGATAATAGTGAACTTTGGCTCCTACAATAGTTACTCAAGTTGGCCACTACACTGACTGATCAAAAGCAACTGATATGTACCCTCTTTTTAACCACAGGCCTGGGGATTACAACACAATTGTGATGTTCTAACTCCAGGGTTTAATCATTCTAATGAAAATTACCAGTTTCTTTCTGGCTAAACTCTACAATTTAGACATTTTGGTTTATTTCTCATGAGGACAAAGAGCTGGTCACACCCATGTTCACAATAACCTTTCACAGTCTAGAATTATAAACGACAGCCATGCTGTGCACATGAAGGTCTTCATTTTCCAAGTATAGAACCATGAATCCCAGTAACACTGTGAAGAGCTAATTGTTCATGTTTGAGCTTAAAGACAGGCCTCCTTTACTTTGTCCTATGATAGTCAGCAATTCTTAGGTTTCAGATGACTTTTCTAGAATAATTATTCCATTTTGTTGGTGTAGAGACAAAGTTTTAAATTGCTGCTTATTATTCATTAAACAGTTATGGCAAGCAGAGTTCTTTTAAAAGCTATATATGCTTTGTGTAAAAAACTTGTATGCTCAAAAACTAAAAAAAAAAAAAAATTATTGTTCAGTCCATCCCTACCACTACTATAATTAACACTTTAATCTTTGATTCATAGTTAAAATTTTTATCAGAAGTTAAAGAATTTAATACATAATGTTATGTTTTCTCACTTCTTGAAACTTGAGGAATAGTATTTTCTCAAATACTACTATATATACATTATTATTTAATGATACAGTTATTATTTCTAAATTACACGTTAGGAAACTGGTGAACAGAGAAAAGAAGGATCAATTGCCCAATGTCATATATCATTTTAAGTACTAGGGCTAAAATTAGGGAGCGCTGACAGTATAGCCCTTAGGGAGTTGCACAGCTTACACAAAGGCCATGCCTCTCTGGCAGTTCGAATCCACCCAGAAGCTCCAGGGTGGAAAGATGGGCAATTCCTCTTGTGTAATTTACAGCCTCTGAAAACCAGCTGGAGGGGCAGCAATGAGCTTGTTGCTACTACTTAACAGCAAAGAGGAGGTGAAAATTAGCATCAAGATAGCTTGGAAAAGAGTACATACACTCAAACTGTCTCTGTCATGGCACACAGGCCAGTATAAAAAATTCTATGTATTTATTTTTTTAATAATTATTATTTAATTATATAAATATAGTATACCTAACTCCTGGGACAGAAATTGTGTTATTTCTAACTTTTGTAAGCAATGCTGTAATCAATAACCTATACACAATCTTTGTACATTTAATGGCATGTATCTGTTCTTAAAAACAACTTCACACTTATAAAAAGTTGTAAAGATACAATAGAGATACAGGGATCCCTGTAGAGCCTTCACTTACATCTTTAACATACAGTGTTGTTGTTGTTAGGTGCCGTAGAGTCGAGTACAACTCATAGCAAAATACAGAGTACAACTATGGAAATAAGGTTTTAACAGTGATGTCATGCTTGAGAGGGTGGAGGGACAGCGCTGGAGAGGAAGGCCCTCGATGAGATGGATTGATTCCGTCACTGGGATAATGGGGATAGGAGTGTTGGAGAAAATTAGATTGGCAAGGGATAGAGCAGGGTTTACAGCTGTCATACATAGGGTTGCTATGAGTCACAAGCAACTGGACAGCACATAACAACAACAACAACATAGTATTATTAACCAAAGTAACAGTATTAGGCAGTTTTCATAGTTATTATTTCTCTAGTCTAAGATCCTACCTAGTATCCCACATGCATTTTGTTGCATATGGAATCTCCCTGATAGAACGTCTGGCTTAACTTCCCCTGTCTTCTGTAATAGTCACTGTGGGAGAGTACTGGACAGTTACTCTGCAGAACATCTCTAAAATCAAGTTTTTCTGGTGTTTTCTTGTGTTTACTTTAAGCATATGCATTTTGGGGATGGATATTACAAAGATGAGGGACTCTTTTCAAGACATCAGATCCAGAGTACGTAATGCCAGTATTTATTTCTGGTGACATTAATTCTTTACCACTTGGTCATCTGCTGGGTTTACACAATGTAAAGTTTCTATTTTCTCACTGTAACAACTAAATATACTGGGAGTGATATTTTAACACTATGTGAAGACACTGTTTCTCCTCAAACTTTCACCAAAAATCTTTTAGCATCATCAGTGGACTTGGTATGCAGTGATTATTACTGGAGTGTTTGCATTACAGGGATTTTCTACTTCCTCCTACATTTATTAATTGGATTTCTTCTCTGTTAAATAAAGTAGTCCCTCCTCCCACATTTATTACTTCAATGGATACTGACGTTATTCTATGGGGTATAATCTAATATGATTGCTATTCATTTTCTGGCTCAAACTGTTACAATTCTGGCCATCAGAAGCTCTTCCAGTTGGCACCTATGTCCTGCTGGCACACCTCCCTTCCTGATCAGGTCCTTTCTGGCACCACATGATGTTCCAGGCTCATCTTGTATTTTTCTCTGCTCCCAAGAACTAATCATGCTCTAAGGAGCCCTGTTTCCTTGGAGGAGAAGGGAAGGATGCTAGGTAGTTCACTGCTTAAAGATTCTCAAGCAATCCACGCATATATGTTGTTGACTGTTGCTGAGTTGAGCACGACTCATAGTAACCTATGGACAAAAGACCTGAAGCCTTTCTATAATTACTGTAAATGCTCAAAGTTCATAGTTTCCAGAGGCATGCTGTTTAGGAAGTGGATGCCACACCTGTTTCCAAACCTGTCTTAAACTGAGAGCTCCACCAAACACTGACTACCATGGGTAACCATTATGCTATTTGACATGCCAATGACACAAGGTCCAGCATCACAGCAATCTCAGGTTACCTCAGTACAGCATATTGACAGAAGAGTGCTGCATCACTTAGAAGAATGCTTCTCCAAAATAACAATCAACTTTAAAATACAAAGGCCCTGCCCCAAAGTCTCAAAATAAGCGGTTTAAATAAAATAACAAAAAATCCCCACCCAACCAATACAGTATGGTGCTGTTAATGTGCAGTTGAGTCACCTATGATCTTTATTGAACCTATGTACATCAACTCTGAATCCTTCCCTGCCATGAGCCAGTCTCTCTAATTCTGGCACACCAACCCTCATTGCCCCAGACACTGTATCAAACATCTCATTTGGGGTCTTCCTCTCCTGCGCTTGTCCCTTCACCTTTCAGAGCATGATGTCTGTAAGGATTGGTCTCTCCTAGCAACGTGCCAAAAGTATGTGAGACAGAGCTTCAAAATACCAGCCCCCAAGGAGAGACTTGGTTTCACCCTCTTTAAGACAGACCTATTTGCTTTCTTGTCAGTCCTTGTTATGTTCAAGATTCTTCTCCAGCACCACAATTTGAAGGCACTGGTTCTTCTTCTGTCATCCTTAGTCATTGTTCAGCTCCCTGAAGCATAACAAGTGATTGAGAAGACCATGGTCTGAATTAGGGGCACCTTTATCTCTAGACTGACACTGTTGCTTTTCAGCATTCTGGAGAGGTCCCTGACAGATTTTCCCAGTGAAATTCATCTTTTGATCTCCTCCTGACTGCTATGTTAAGAGTGTTGATTATGTTGCCGAAGAAGCTGTAATTGCTAACAACCTCAATCTCTTCTCCAACTTTCATGTTGCTGCCAATTGGCCAAGTAGCGAGAATCTTTGTCTTCTTGATGTTGAGCTACAATCCATATTGAAGACCAGGACACTATGGGCAGAATACCAGGCATATATTGATATGTCTGTTTATACATTAAGAACTGTATGTTATCCATCCTGACAACTCCAATTCTAATTCACCAACACAGAGTTTATTTTAGCCTTCATAATTTTTAAACTTTGTGACTTCTTTCTTCAGAAGAATCATGTCTCTCATAATCTGTATTACAGCTACCTTTGTTCATCCTGGAATGTACATACATTAAAAACCCCATACTCATTTGAGAAAGGTGCTTTGGCAGCCTAATAGTAAAAAAGCTACACTGCAATCCAAAAGGCAGGAGGTTCGAATCCACCAGCTGCTCGATAGAAGAAGATGGGTAATCTTCTCTCATGCGATTGACTGCCTCTGAACACTCATGAGAGAGAGCAATGGGTCAGTTCCAACTCAATGGTATAAAAAACCTACTAGTCCTGTGAGTAGCAAAATTCCTAACTAAAATATAGCATTGTTTTCCTGTGTTCAGACTGACAATATCTACTTAAAATACTATTTTTCAGAGTTAAATTAGTATTTTCTATCCCTTTCAGTATAGTTATTACACTATTAGGTTTATTTGTTACTATCGGTATTCCAATTTGAGCCCTCGGTTCTCCGGTATCCTGGTTTATCTTGTTAACCAGCATTTAACAAGAATAGTGCACTTGTCTAGATGGGTATCTTGGAATTAGTCATAAATACAAATTCTGACCATGTTTAATGGGAGTGTCCTTACTTAAGCATGGGCTCTGTTTACAACTCTCTATAGTAATGTCATTGCAGTTTTAATATAAATCAAAGTGATTGTTCCACCCTTGCTCATTGAAAATAATGGGAAGCTTAGACATTTGCTAAAATTTTAAGGTTGGAATCTAAACATCAAGCCAAACTCACTACCATCAAGTCTATTCTGACTCATACTAATCCCAAAACAGAGTAGGACATCCCTGCAAGAGATTGTACACCTGCAAATCTTTAACAAAGCAGACTGCCCCACCGTGTCTAACGAAACAGCTGGTGGCTTCAAAGTGCTGACCTTTTTCACTCAATCCTCTGTGCCATCATGGGCTTCTCAAATGTAAATATTGTCAAGTTATTTTCCATTTCATAATTAGATAGTTTCTGTGCGCTGTCAAGTTGATTCTGACTGACAGCAACCCCATACGAATAAAAGTACAACCACCCCACAGGGCTTTCTAGGCTGTCAACTTCATGGAAACAGATTATCAGCAGCTCTTGTAGTGGTGCTTCATGAATTCCAACCATCCTATCAGTTAGCAGGAGAGGTGCTTACACATCCCATCACTAGGGCTCCTTATACACCATAAATCAGTGTTTGATTTTTTGTAAAAGTTTACCAGATAACTGCACGGCTAAAGTGTGCCCGAGCCAGGGCATAATACTGCCAATTGCTTCCTATGAATCTAATGAATAAGTATTACAGAAGAAGAAACAAAACAAAAGCCTTTGCACTGGAGTATTGGAAAGAGTACTGCCTAACCGAGAGACTGCCAAAAGAACAAACAGGTCTACCTTGGAGGAAGCGCAACCACGGTGCTCCTTGGAGGCAAGGATGGCAAAATGTCTTATCACGTACTGTGGGCAAGCTGTCAGGCAGGGTCTGCACCGCAATCCTAAAGGTATGCAGTCTGAGGCCACCAGCTGTTCTGCAGGAGAAGGATGGGCAATCTCCCGCGTGATTAACAGGCTCTGAAAACCTACCAGTGGGTCAGCTTTGGGTCAGAAAAACATCATTCTCGCAAAGCGGGAGGATCAGAGAAAAAGACCCTCAACTAGACAGATTAGCACAATTACTGCAGCAATGGGCTCAAGCACATCAGGATTCATAAGGATGGTGCAGGGTAGGGCAAGGCTCAGATCTCTTTATAGGGTTTGATGAGTCCTATTAAAGAAAACAAAGATTCCCACCATTGAGCTGACTGGAAGCATCATGGAAGTGGATGAAGAGACTGAAATTGTTAACAGTCTTAGCTCCACAATCAACTCTCTTTTTACCAGCAGCTAGGAAATCAGAAGACTAATTGAATTGGGAAAAGCTGCCATCAAGGACCTCTCCATAGTACTGAGCAGCAACCATGTCAGTTAGGAGACTAAGGTGTGCCTGATCCAGGCCATGGTCTTTGCAATTTGCTCTGCAATTTTCTACGCACCAGGAAGCTGGCCAATAACCAAGGATGACAGGAGAATTGATGCCTTTGAACTGTGGTGCTGAAAAAGAGTCCTGAATATATCATGGACTGGCATCCACTTCCTAAACAACATGCCTCCAGAAACTCTATGAACTTGAATAAATGTCAATGATTGCAGAAAGGCTTCAGGCCTTTTGTTCATAGGATCACTATGAGTCGTGCTCAACTCAAAGGCAATCAACAACAACAACTAGAAGAATAAACTGGTTGGTCCTAGAGAGGGTTAAACCTGGTTTCTCCTTGGAGGGAAGGATTCTGAAGCTTTGTCTAAAATACTTTGGGCATGTTGCAAGGAGTGACCAGTTCTTGGAGAAGGATGTCATGCCTGGGAGGGTGGAGGAACAACATAATAGAGGAAGACCTTTGATGAGATGGCTAGATTCCGTGACTGCAGTAATGGAGGTAGGTGTGTCAGAGACAATAAGGCTGGCACAGGATAGAGCGGGGTTCAAAGCAGTTGTACACAGAGTCGCTATGAGTCGCAAGTGACTCAACAGCACATAACAAAAACAGCACGAGTCATAGGCATAGTTTTTATGATCCACATAGTCAAATGTCTTTGTGTGTCCAATAAAACACAAATAGACGTCCTTCTGGTATCCTCTGTTTTCAGCCAGGATCCATCTGGCATCAGTGATAATATCCCTGGTGCACAGCCTCTTCTACACACAGTTTGAACTTATGGCCGTTCTTTCTCAATTTATTATCCTAGCCAATTAAGAATCATCTTCAGCAGTATTTTGTTTACATGTGATATTGATATCGTTTGATAATTTCCACATATTGTTAGGTCACCTTTGTTGGGAATGGGATCAAATATGGATCCTTTCCAGTCAGTTGGCCAAGAAGCTATCCTCCAAATTCCCTTATATAGTCTAGTGAGCACATCCAGGGCTGTGTCAATTAGTTAAAACACGTCTACTGATATCCCACCAATTCCTCAAGCTTTATTGTTTGCCAATGCTTTCAAGGCAGCTTGAACTTCTTTCTTCATCACCATTAGTTCATATCCTATGCTACCTGAAATTTTCAGTGTCAATCAAGTCTTGATACTGTGACTCTATATACTCTTTTAATTGTCTTCGGATGCTTTCTGGTTCATTCAAGATTTTGCCTATTCCATCTCTCAGTATTGCAACTCAAGGCTTGAATTTGTTTTTCAATTCTTTCAACTTCAGAAATTCAGCGTAAGTTCCCTTTTTATTTTTCAACTCCAGTTCTTTCCACATTGTGTAGTAATACTTTGTTTTGTCTTCTCTGCCTTTTGAACTCTTCTGTTCATCTCGTTTAATTCCGTGTTTCTCCTTTCTGTGTTGGCTTCTCAACACCCTAGTGAGATTTTCAGAGTTTCTTCTGTGAAGCACTTTGGTCTTTAGTCTTCTATCACTTGTTAAACATCTGAGAACTGGACAATGAGTAAGAATCACAGAAGCAGAATTGATGCATTTGAGCTGTGGTCTTTCGGAAGAGCACTTACTATCCCATGGACTGCCAGAACACAGGTAGGCCTTGGGGAAAGTGCAGCCAGAATGGTCCTTGAAGGCAACAATGGCAGCGCTTTGTTTCACATACTTTGTGCATGTTGCTAGGAAAGGTTTTTCCATAGAGAAGGACTTCATGTTTGGAAAAGTGGAGAGTCAGGGAAAGAGAGGAAGACACACTATGAGATGGATTGACACAGTGATTACAGCAATGGGCTCAAGTGTGTCAGAAATGATGAAGATGGAACAGGATAGGACAGATCTACTGGTCACAGGATCACTATATAATGGCACCTAACAACAACAACATGAGTCACAGTGATATTGTAAGTGATAACAATGACAACTAATCACTTACTATAAGTCAGCATCACTGAGGGACCCCTATACTAAGTTTCAACCTAAGACAAAGATTAGAAGACAAGTAGCAGAAATCACCTAAGAAATTTTCCAAGGTTTTGACTTCATGTTGAAAATCCATTTTCTATGGAAGAGAAAAGGGGGGGAAAGCTATTTTCTTTCTTCCTCATAGTTTTCCTATGGAAAAGAAAATTAATAATGTTATAAATGCAGTGGATGAAGAAAAACTACATTCTCAGTCAGGGAGCACTGTGGGAATATGAAGAACAAAATAAATGACAGGCACAGCACCACAGGCAGAAAAAAAAAATCCACGCCATAATAAACTGGGAAAATGAACAAAAAAATTTAAAAAAGGATGAAACCAAACAATTCCTCATGCCATTCAAAGTGAAAGCACAATGTTATAATGAAAACACCAACAGCCATCAGTCCAGGCTGGTGAATGAGGACATGGCACCATGGTGAAGAAAACAGATCCCCCTTTGGAAGAAGCAGGTACTGTATCAAATGTCTGTGTATTGTTTACCAAGAAAGGCCAAGAAAAGCAATTTCCCTTTTCAAAGTGGCTAATAATAATAATAATAATAGCAATAGTTTCATTTGGCAGACCTCTAATCACTACAAGCAATACTGAGGTTTGGTTAATATGTAGGAACACTGGCAAAAGATAAGAGAGCTTTAGAAAGACTCCAGAATGCTTACTATATACTGGAAACTTAAAGAACAAAAGGCGGATGACCAAAGGGAAGGGAAGTTTGTTGATTTCCATTAAAAGACCCCTTGCCTCTGCATTTTTTTCTCTGCATTCTTTTTTGAATCCTATTTCTCATACTTAACTTTGGTAAAAAGTACTTAGCTAGCTGTGCTAGTTTCATTATGCTAGCCCTAGGTGTTCACTCTTTAACATGTGGAATAAAATACCCATGGGCACTTAAATCCTTTGTACTTTTGAAAGGTGGGCAGGAAGTAGTCTACAGCATTTGTGTGTAGATGCATGCTTTTCAAAGAAAAGAAAGGCATGAATCTTTTTGTAAATTCTTATAAATAAATCAGGTAAAAAAAGAAGAATAACATTAATAAGATTTCTCCCTTGTGTGTAATTGTTATTGCTGATTCAGTTGACAAGGTCGTTGGATTGACACCCCTGAGCATCCACTGTCACAGCACACATCCACAGAAGCTGTGTTTGTACTGATGTTGTCACCTACCTATAACACAGTACAAAGAACTATTTGGCCCATTAAAAATGGACAGGAAAGTAAGTATTGCAGGGAGTCATACAAAGAAAGTGTCATAACCCTACAGAAGGCCACTTTCAACAGAGTTGAGAATTTTTTAAAGATTAGAGCGAGGGCTACATGGTGGAGGGGACCTGGGGGAGGATTTGTAAAACAATGAAAGAATCTTTTCTTTTACTTTCCCATAATTTTTGGACTCATGTACTTATAACTTGTTAGTCAAATTTGTGTCTTCTAGGTTGCAACACCCCCATGATACATCTTGAATGGTATGTACATGTACGGCCAAGCACAATCAATAAGAGTGCATCTGAATTCCAGAATCAATCTCCATAATAGTCTATGTGTTTCCTACTGCCAACGGGGCCCTTTAGAGTAGTGAGAGAAGATCTTCACCCTGAAACCCACAGCGTCCCTTTTCAGCAGGAAGTAGCTAAGAGAATACGCCATCCCCTTTTCCTTATGAATCAGGGTGAAGTCTCTCTCAGGGAGGAGTGATAGGGAATGGCAAAGGACACACTGACAAAGAAGATTAATCAGAACTGGCTTTGACAAGCACTGTGGCATTTGGACAAGAACAAACTGGGAGGAGGGTAGAGAGAATAGTGCAACAATGAATGAATGGAAACCCAAAATCTCTGTAAATGTTTATGAAAATTAATAAAATATAATTATAGAAAAAAAAAGTAATGTGAAAATAGCTTAGAATTTCACATTTAATTCTACAGGACTATAACAATCAAAAAGATGGTGTCAAAAATGCCAACTACTGTGTACCGTCAAGCCAGAACCAACCCACAGCTAATCTTCCAGAGTGTTTTCAGAGGCAATTAATCACACGGGAGGAGATGGCCCATCCTTCTCCAGTGGAGTGACTGGTAGATTCAACTGCTTGCCTTGAGGATTGCAGCACAGAGTTACCCCTTTTTAAAAGAATATTTATGTACAGTAAATGTCCACAATATTTTATATAATGTTTTTCGGCCTCTGCTGTAGAAAGTCAAGGACTGTAGCCTTCAATATTGGACTGAAGCTCAACATCAAGAAAACAAAGATTCTCACCACTGGGCCAGCTGGCAGCATTATGATAGAGAAGAGATTGAGAGTTAACAGCTTTAGTTTGCCTGGCTCCACCATGAAGACCCTTGGTAACAGCAGCTGGGAAATCAAAGAGAAAATGCTTTGTGAAAATCTTCCATCAGGGATCTCTCCAGGGTACTGAAGAAAAATTATGTCAATCTGGAGACTAAGGTATGCCTGATCCAAGACATGGTCTCCACAATTACTTGCTAAACATCAGAAAGCTGGACAATGACTAAAGATGATAGAAAAAGAATCTATGCCTTTCAGTTATGCTGCTGGCGAAGAGTATTGAATATATCATGGACTGCTAAGAGAACAAATAGGTCTATCCTAGAGAGGGTGAAACCAGGCTGCTCTTTGGAGGCAAGGATTTTGAAGCTCTGTCTTACATACTTTGGGCATCTTACCAGGAGGGACTAGTCTTTGGAGAGGAACATCATGCTTGGAAGGGTTAAGTGACAATGCAAGACAGGAAGCTCTTGGAAGAGATGGACTCAGTGACTCAAGTAATGGGGGTAGGTGTGTCAGACACAATAAAATTGGCTCATGATAGAGCAGAATTCAGAGCTGTTAAACATAGGGTTGCTATGAGTCACAGGCGAATCGACAGCACATAACAACAACAAAATGGTAGATGTCTCTCCTCTTTGTATCCAGTCAATTCCAAATATTCGTCTCTTGATTATGTAAACTAACACTAATCCAGCCACTGCTAAGAAGGGACTCTGTAGACGGACTTAAGGTTGCTATCATGGCTAGGTGCCATGAAGCTGGGTCCAACTTATAGTGATCCTACAAAAGAGGTGATTATTCTGGATTACCTATCATAATAATCACCCTGTATGATTTAAAGGTGTCCAGGAACCTTTAAAGGCCAAGAGAAAAGCAGGAGAGTCAATCAAGAGATGTGGTGGAAGAGGAGAGGAAAGACAGGTAGTAGGGGAAGTGATAAGAGATGCAAGCTTGAGAAGAAACTGATTCACTGTTGCTATCTTTGAAGACAGAGCAAAGGAACCATGAGCCAAGGAATGCAGTCAGTCAGCCTCCAAAAGCTGAGAACAACCCCTGGCCTACAGTCAGAAAAGCAACAGTGGTTCAGTCCTCCAACTTCATGGAACTGACAACAACAGGGTTGAGTCTGCAAGTGGATTCATCCACAGACCCATCAAAAAGGAATACAGTCCTACTGACATTGTGATTTTGGTCTTATGAAATCTAAAGCAGAATTCTGACTGGCCAAGCCAATCCAAATCTCTGATCTATGTCTGAGCATTTTAAAACACAATGTTTGAGATAATGCCTTACAGTAATTAATTTTTTAAAAAAAAAAACATATATATATACCCTTTTGCACCTTAGCAATTTCATTTTTTAATTAAAACAGCAGTATAAAAGATGGGCAATATGTTCTTTGGCAAAGTCCTAGGACTGTGGTTACCTAGAGTTTTGGAGAGCAAATGTTTCTTTGAAAACCTGAAGCAATGTACAAATTGCTCACATAGTTAAAAATACTAATGAAAGAAGAGGAGGGCACCTTACACATACACAAAATTATGCATAGACAATTTAAAGTTGTCCACCTAGTCATCTGAAGTCCTATCTGTGTTAAGAATCCCAGGCATTATGTCTTAATAAGTACTACAATTAACTCCTTTAATAAATATTTATTTGGCGTCAGCTTTGTGTCAGGAATTCTATTAAGTGTTTTATGAAGGAGAAAAATTTCCACTTTTATGAATTAGGGATGCAAATCTAGCATACTGACATGATAAGCGTTGATAATATGACAATTTGATCAAAATTCAAGGAGCACTAGTTTCTCCAGTGGAGAAAGGGAGACATTGCACTTCGAAAGGTGGAGAGTCAGCAAAAGGGAGGAAGACCTCAAAAAAATGAGATGGGCTGACAAAGCGATTGCAGCAAAGAGCTCAAATACGTCAGAGATGATACTTACGTACCAGGATGGTACAGGATGGCACAGGGTCCACATCTAACAATAAAAGCAACAGTCTCTTCTTAGAGGCAAGAATAGTCAAACTCTATTTCAAACGTTAGACATGGTGTCAGGAAGGGCCAGTTCTTGGAAAAGGACATCACGCCGGAAAGATAAAGAGGGGAAGGAGGAAGGCCTCGACAAGGTGAATCCACACAGTGATTCTAACAATGGACTCAAGCATGTCAGAGAGTGTAAAGACGGAACAGGATAAGGTGAGGTTCAGTTCTATTGCTCAAAGGGTTACTGTGAGTTGCAGTCAACTTCATGGGGTGTGACAAGAACAGCAAGTGGTGTAGAATGCAATGTGTCAGTCTGCTAGTTGAAAAGTAAGTGGCTGCTCTGTGGAAGAAAAACAGGGACTCTCTCACTATAAAGATTAATAGCCGAAGAAAAACCCTGTGAAGGTTCATCGTAAGCTGGACACACACGTTCACTGCCAAGGCGTGGATTCTAACTCATACAAGTTACCTTCCACTGGTACTACGGCTTCCATTGTACCCACTGGTACTACGGCTTCCATTGTACCCACTGGTTCCACGGGTTCCTTTGGTTCCATGGATGTATGAGAGGGAATAGTCTTTTTTTTTCCTCCAGCACAGTGCTTAGTGGAGTCAAACCACTAACCTTTCAATTAGCAGCCTGACACCTAACACACTAGGCCTCCATCACCAGGGCACCTTTCCAGCTCGGTGGCAGTGGATTTTTAACCAAAATTAAAATGTTCTCAAAAGTTTTAATTATTTCAAAGATATATTTTTGGGTATAAATTTGTGACTTAAAAGCCAAAATGCAAGTAGTTATTTGAGATATTATTTTTGTTTCTGGGAGGGAAGGAAACATAAAGGTGGAAGAGAAAAAAACAAAACAAAAACCAAACTAATAATGTTTCTGTAGCCATTCTCAAGAACAATTGTTTTCTGATTACTTCCAGACTTGAATAATCTCCTGATATTATGACCTGCCCCAGGAATAGATTTCTGTGTCCCTTTTGCAAATAGCAGAGGTCCAGGTGAATATAGCAAATCATTTATCTAGGAAAAAATGTGAAAGAATCAGCATCATTCTTGACACACAGTCTAGAGAGATGAGAAAGAAGGAACTATAAAAATGTGGTGTCTGACAATAAGGTATAGTGTTAAGAGGAAGGTTCCTGCATCTGTATCGTCCAGAAAACACGTCCTTATGAGCTTGGCTCATTGTTGTTGAATCAGCACAGCTCCACTGGGCTTCAAGGCTATCCTGAGGCCACGGATATCTCCCTGGGAGGGGCTAGTGGGTTTGAACCAGGAGAGGTATCTTTAGGTTGAATGAGCAGTACCACAGACACACCAACAATCAGAGCACAGAAACTATAGCAAGGAAAACACCTTTAAGATACATGCACACACAAAAGCTATTAGACAAGCAGAGAAGAGGAAATGTTAAAATGACAAAAACAAACAAATGAAATGCCTTAAAATAATGACAAAGAAAATCCAACATTGACAGGGAATAGAGTTCAAGAATAGTTTAGATAGGGAAATGAATTAAGTCTATATAAATGGGTTCTCTAATTTCTTTAAATGCCAAAATCTTTATAAGAGAGTTCTGTTGGCAAGCTTTCCAAATCTTTCACACACTCTATCTCTTTAATCAAACTAAGTAAACATAATGTAACATTTTGGATGACTCATTAAGTACATCCATTACTCTGCTATGCTGTTATAGTCATTCCCTAAGAAGCTACTGACTACACAGATTTGCTTGTCCTTCCTCAAGGCACTCTAGCTGTTCTGTTTGAAGACCAGTGTCAGTTTTTTATGGCTTGGAGGTTTTTGGTTTGGTGTCACCGCCAACTCATTAGCAAACCACTTCTTGTTATCTCCCACTCCATGTAAGTCCATTTACCTGTATTAAGCAACACTCTTTTCAATGTCCTCTGTGCAATTCATAGCCACTTGGAAAATTATTTTCCTCAAGATAATTTAAATCCAAACATTTAAATAACTATCTGAATAACTGTGCTTCACTAGACTTGTTTTAGAAAAATTAGCTGGATGCAGACATTAATGTCATTGAAGAGATGGCTCAGTGCTATGTGGTCAGCACAATCCATAACATAAGCACATCTGTTTGATTACTGGTATACAATGTTGTGAGTCACAGGATAATATCCATACGCATACAAGGGTCACAAACAACTTTCAGGCATATAACAACATGCTGGGAATACACTCAGGAGCTCTGGTGGCTTAGTGGCTAGAAGCTGCACTGAAATCCCTAAGGCACACAGTTTGAAGCCACCTGCCACTCTGCCAGAGAAAGATGAACAATCTCCTCCTGTGCGATTAACTGTCTCTGAAATCCTGCCAGAAGGTCAGCTTTGGGTTGGTTCCAATTCAACAGTACACAACACCACCACCACACCACCACCACACAAGGAAGATATGTGAATATCACTATCATTCAAATACGTGTACCAACAAGCAGGAAAAAAGAGGAGGAAATGGAAAATGTGTACCAACTTTTGCAGTCAGAAATCGATCAAGCATGCAAGCAGGATGGATTAATGACAATGGATGACTAGAAGGAAAAGTTGGAAATTAGTAGGCAGAAAGTATGGACTTGGTGACAGAAATGAGGCTGAAGACAGAATGATAGTACAATTAATGATTTATTCACTGCATATACCTTTTATAAAAAACACACAAACTGTGACTAAACACATAAACCTCAGCTGATGGGCTAAGCAAGAATAAGACTGACTAAATCTATGGAAAGAATCGTTGGTGAAGTTAATATTAGCTGTGAAAACTAGGCTGGGGCTGATTACAGAACAGACCATCAACTACTCATATGCAAGTTGAACCTGAAGCTAAAGAAAATGAAAACAAACCCACAAGAACCAAAATTTTACCTTGAGTCTATCGCACCTGAATTTAAAAACCATCTAAAAAAACTGGTTTGAGGTCTTAAACACTAATAAATAAAGACAAGATGAGCTATGGGAGGATATTAAAAATCTCATTCAGGAAGAAAGCAAACTCAGTCCCATAAGGACAAATACTGTATAAGATCATTAATGCAGAATGTGTACGAGGATCCAAGGCAGGAAGAGGGGAGCAGGGGGTAAAAGGGGGGGCTAAATCATAAGGTCACATAATTTGATGGGTAGAGGGAAAGGCAGGTAAAGGAAAGGGGAATGACCTGGTGTGAAAAGCAATGTATTATCAACTAAGCAAACCAGTAAAAAAAAATTATAAAAAAACCCCAAAACAAACAAAAAAGGTCATTACAAAGATAGAGGAGAAAGAAAAGACAAATATGGAAGTCAGAAGAGATGCAGAATATAGCACTAGAATGCCAAGAAGTCAAAGCAAAGGAAAGAAATGTGGGAATTTAGGAACTGAACAGAAGATTTCAGAGGGCAGCTCACGAAGACAAAGCAAAGTATTATGAAATGTGCAAAGAGGTGGAGTCAGAAAATCAAAAGGAGGCACTTACTCGGCATTTCTGAATCTGAAGAAATTGAAGAACAAATTCAAGCCTCCAGTTGCAATTCTTCAGGATGCTATGGGCAGAATATTGAATGATCCAGGAAGCATCAAAAGAAGATGGAAGGAGTACACAGAGTCACTGTACCAAAAAGAATTGCCTGAAATAGAATTTAATGAAACAACATATGATCAAGAGGCAACTGTGATGAGGGAGGAAGTTCAAGCTGCTCAGAAGGAATTGGCAAAAAATAAGGTCCAAAGGAATGTGGTTGACACTGGCATATTTCAGCAAACAGATGCAGACTGGATGTGCCCTGCAGGTTGTGCTAAGAAATCAAGAATCTGGCCAACTGACCAGAAGTGATCCTTACTTACCCCATTCCGAAGCGAGGTGATCCAACAGAGTGTGGAAATTATCAAACAATATCACTAATGTCATACGTAACAAAAATCCTGATGAATTTTATCAAAAAACAATACACTTACAGAGTACCACCAGAAATACAGCTGGCTTACAAGAGGTCATGGCAGAAGGGATATCACTGCCAATGTCAGATGGATATGGGCTGAAAGCAAAGAGTACCAGAAGAATGTCTATTTGTGTTTTATTAACTATGCCAAGGCATTTAACTGTGTGGATCACAACTAATTGTGGTTAACGTTGAGATGAACGGGAATCCGAGAACATTTGACCGTAGTCATATGAAATCTATACTTAGACTGAGAAGCACTAGTCAGAACACAGCAAGGAAATAATGGTTCAAAATCAAGAAAGTAGTGTCAGGGACGCCTCGTGTCTCCATACTACTTACAGAACAGATAATTCAAGAGGCTGTACTCTGTGAGGAGCACTGTGGCATCACAACTGGAGGCAGACTCATCAATAACCTGTGTGATGCAGATGATAGAATCTTGTTTGCTGGGGGGAGGACCTAAAGTGTTTGCTACAGAAGGTCAAGAACTGCAGTCTAGAACATGGATTAAAGCTGTATATCAAGAAAACAAGCGATCTCCACCAACTGTCAGCACCATGAATGAGGGAGAAGAGACCAAGATCATGAACTATTCCATCTTGCTCTGATCCACAATCAACATTCTTTTTTTATTTAGGTCGAGGCATTTTAGTCTTTATTTTTATTTTCTTTTTTAATGGAGATTTTAACAAAAGTTCACAGAAAAATTAGTTTTTCTTCATTCATTGTTGCATCTTTTCCTCCCTACTTCACCCAGTTAACTTTTAAAAAAATATTCACCCATTGTTGCATAATTTCCTCTCTCCCCCAAAATACCTCCCCTAGTCCACTTTGCTCTGCACCTCTAGAAGTAAAACCAAGGACTATAAACTTCACATCAACATTCTTGGTGACATCAGATGGGAAACCAAAAGACAAATTGCACTGGAAAAATCTACTGTCAGGAACCTCTCCAAAGTGCTAAAAACCAATGATGTCAGCCTAGAGACTAAGGTCTGCCTCATCGAGGCCAGAGTTCACAATTACTTGCTGTGCATTGGGGAGCTGAGCAATGACTAAAGATGGCAGAAGAATGACTGATGCCTTTGAGTTGCAGTGCTGGAGAAGATTATTGAATGTAACGTGAACTGCGAAGGGGAAAAAACCAAAACAAAACAGGCATGTTCTGGAGAAGGTAAAACCAGACTGCTCCTTGGAGGCAAGGATTTTGAAGCTCTGTCTCACTTTGGGTATGTGGTCAGGAGGGACCAGTCCTTGGAGAAGGACATCATGGTTAGCATGGTGGAGGGTCAGCACAAGAGAGGAAGACCTTGGATGAAAGAGATTGACATAGTGACTGTCACAAGGGGGGCAGGCATGTCAGAGACAGTGAGGTTGGCTCAGGATAGGGCAGGTATTCACCTGTTTAAACTACTGGAATATTTTTCAAGCAACTGACCATTACTAAATAAATCCCAGCAACATTTTCTAAACATTAATTTTACTGAAGACCAATAATTTTGTGGGATGCCTTTACTATTGGCTATATATATCTTAAAATTGAGTTCCACTGAATCCTCAATGAACTGGTAAATACCATAAACAGGAAAGAAAAATCTGCTATGTAGTTCATTTACCCTTGGATTATAGGCCTATTAAAAGGTATAAATTACTCCTTAGGCATCTCCCAGCCTCCAAATTGGTATAAGCAAATGATCATGTAAACACAGAATGTTGTGTTGTTAGATGATGTCGAGTACAGTATGACTCAATGATCCTATGCGCAGACCTGCACGAAGTCCTACGTGTGCCATTCTCATCATCTTTTGACACATGTGAGTCCATTTCTGCAGTTACTATGTCTCTCCATATCCTTGAAGGTCTTCCTCTCTTTTGCTGATCCTCCACCTTTCCACGCATGATGTCCCCTTTCAAGGAACAGCTTCTCCTAGCCACATGCCTCAAGTATGAGAGATGAAGCCTCACCATTTTTGCCTCCAGAATAATTCTGAGTGCACTTTGTCCAAGGCTAGCTGTTTGTTCTTTTGCCAGTTCATGGGATATTGAAAACTCTTTTCCAGCATCATAACTCAAAGCATTAATTCTTCTTCTGTCATCCTTATTCACTGTTCAGCTTTCAGATGAGTTTGTAGTAAGTAACTGAAGAGATTATCATCTCAATTAGGCACATTTTAGTCCTCAGACTGACATGAATGCTCTTCGGTAACCTGGGCAAGGTTCCTGACAACAGACTTGCCCAATACATCTCCTGATCTCCTAAAAGCTGGTACCCAGAGTAGGGATTATTGATTCAAACAAGATGAAATGAAAGTTGCCAAATACAGGTAGATGTCATTATATCTACACATTCAAGTACATACTTAGCACTGCTCACAAAATGGACCTGTGCTGGGGAATCACCACAGATGTTATCAAAGCAAATTCTTCTTCATTAAGAAGATTATATTCAATTTACTTTTTAAAACAAATCTATTAAGACAAGCTGCACTGCAATCCCAAAGACACATGGATCAAATCCAACAACTGCTCCATTAGACAAATATGGGCATTCTCCTCCTATGCAATTTACTTCCTCTGAATACCTACTGGAAAATCAGCTATGGGTCTATTTCAACTCGACAGCACACAATAGGTTATGAATAACCTTTTTAAAGCATGTCTTTATTTTTTAAGTGCATATAATTATTCATAGGCATTGTGTTCCTTTCATGCACACTGTATTTTATATAATCATTCATGTATGGTGGATTTTTATATTATTATTATTGATCAGTGCCTTTTCTCAGCCTGTCTCATCAAATACTCACTACATCTTGCCTTTTCCTGCACATTCCTCTTTCTATCTCTGCTGCCTTATTGGATTTCCCCTCTCTCTTTCCCCCTTTTTAATAGTTGTTTTTGATCAAACATTCTGCTAAGTGGTATAGCACTGGTGTGTCCATTTGCTGTACAGAGGTAACTTGTGGTTGCTGTGATGCTAAACACTGTGACATTGATGTGCCAAATGCAATAATGGTTACCCATGGTGGACAGTATTTGGTTGAGCTCCCTAATTAAAACAAGCTTCGAAGCAACAGCAGCATCCACTTGCAAAATAGCTTGCCTCCAGAAACCCCATTAACCTGGAGAAACAATCAAACTTATCTAAGTATTCAGGTGTTTCGTTCACAGGGTCACTATGAGTCATCTATGACCTCATGGCCCTTAACAACAACATAAATACCCTGTTTCTATTTGCTAATTGCAATATCCACATTGTCCTTTCATCAATTCCTCCCAGATTACTAATAAGTTTTGAAGTAATCATTATCCAGTTTTTCTCAGGGCCACTGGAGTTGAATGCTAAATATGCAGTCATTATTCAAAGTACATGGGTACCTTCATCAAATGAAGCACAAAGGTGAGCTTATATCCTAGAATTTTAAGATAAAGAGGGATCCCTGCGAAGACTAAAAGCACACAGAAACTCACAACAGCTTATCTCTGCTTTTTCTTAGAAGAAGTGAAGCTGAAGATGCAGAAAAAGTATGCAGAGGATGAGGATATTTCCCCCTTCAGTTATAAAACACAAAGGTGGTTGTGAATGACACAGATTATAAATTATAAAACTAAATGAATAATTGTATTTTTGAACTTGTAGATTTAGAGCAAGTCCTCCTAGAAACTTCAAAAGTAATCAAAGTTTCTAAGAAGTATTTAGGAAGTCAAACTACCCACTTACCAATCAAGGTAAAAGATAATGGTGAAGGAGAATGATCAATTGTTTAATCTTTAACATAGAATTGGAAACTTCAAAATGTGATGGATTTCAATACATATATTTAATTGAGAAGATCAGCAAGACCCAGAAACACTGAGCAACTCACAATCTACACTAGGTAACAGACTAAAACTCTTGATACTTGCTCTTCATCCTACTACACTCCAGTTAAGATAGGAAAAAACAGGCTTATATGAGGTTATGTATTAATTAATAAAAGTCTTGTTATATATGGTACAGACAGAACATGCATTGTTCATGATAGGATCTGAGTGTCTATACACAAGTGCATTTTATGTGTATATATGGATATCTATCTATCTATCTATCTATCTACACACACACACACACACACACACATACACACAGTTACCTGGACCCACAACACCCATGATAACAGGAGCCAAGAAATCAAAAGATGTGTTGCATTGGAAAATTGTGCTGTCAAGGGACCTCTTCAAAGTGCTAAAGAAGAAGGATGTAATATTAAAGACTAAAGTGTGTCTAACTCAAACTATGTTTTCAATTACTTCATATGTATCTGAAAGTTGGGAAGAAGAATTGGTGCCTTTGAGTTGCGGTGTTGAAGAAGAGAATTGAACATCCCATGGACTGCCAATAGTACAAACAAATATGTCTTGGAGGAAGTACAACAAGAGTGTTCTTTAGAAGCAAGGATGACGCAACTTTGCCTCACTTACTTTAGGCATATTGGCAGAAGGAGTTATTCTTTGCAAAAGACA
This sequence comes from Elephantulus edwardii, assembly GCF_000299155.1. Taxonomy (NCBI): domain Eukaryota; kingdom Metazoa; phylum Chordata; class Mammalia; order Macroscelidea; family Macroscelididae; genus Elephantulus; species Elephantulus edwardii. Next base: position 574,893 of record NW_006399788.1, on the reverse strand, counting down.
TCTTGTTGGGAAAAGCAGAGGGCTAATTAAAGAGGAGAATCTCCACAAGATGGACTACACTGGGCTTGAACATGGAAAAGATAGGATGGCATTGGATAGGGCAGGGTTTCTATCTCTTGTTTACATGAGGGTAAAATGTGTTTCTAAGCACGATCATCAGTTTAAAAGTGTGCGGCAACGTGTTAAAGAGATGAACAAGAGATAGACGAGATATTCGCTATGACTGGCAGTTGACTAGACAGTTCTTTACTTGTTTCCATACTAATGAGAATCTTTGGCTTTTCACACCACAATTGTCTGCCTATAAATGTACACATCATACAGAAAAAATGCTTATGGGTCCTTAAATGTAACCTACAGACTGATTTTTTAAAAACATACAAAAGACGAAGGCTGAAAGTCTCATAATGATCACCTGAATTTGTATCAATAATACTTGCTCATGTTTGAGAAATGTGAACACTAACTCTGACGGACTCTGTCATTACATTTTAAAAATCTAACATTCAAGCATTCTAAATTCTGTAGATGTATCTGGATACAAAATTATGTAGTACTTAATTATCACACTAAGAATAGGCTATCTCTAGGAATTATTCCTATCCTATTACAATGCCCTTCATTATTGCTACCACCCCCAAAATATTTTATTTCTTTAAAAAAATTCCCAGCTAAAAAACTGTTTAGATGCTTTTAAACAGCATCTATTCTGTCAAGATGTTCTAACCGACTTCTTTTTTATACAGATTAAGCACACACATGCACATACATTAAAACAATTTGTAGGTCTTCAGCTGCTGCAAAAGCCTTATGCTCACTGTCGTCATCATTTTTCATTCAAAGTCTAAACCACACCCAAGTCGTCATTATTTCTTCCAGGAAGAGCATGTGACTGGAAGCAGCAGCATGCTTACAGACCTACATGGAAAAAGCAGATGCGAAGACACACCAGCCACCTTTAACTTTCAAACTCAGCTTCATTAATTTTACTAAAGAAAGAGGGGAGGAAAAACAAATCAAATCAACAACTCACAGCAAAGCCCCTCATCAATACTCCATATGTTAAGCCAAGACTTTTACAGATCTTTTTCATAGAAGGCCACAAGCCACCCAAGCCCCTTCCCCTCCATAGATACTGTTGCTACCAGGTTTTCATGACCTTCTCTCAGAAATAGCTCACCTACACTAGGCAACAGTTGATGATCTTTTTATAGTTGCACTTAAATACCTCCCAGAAGCTCCGATTTTCAACGATAGTCTCCAAATATAACTCCGATTAAGGATTTCTGAGAATTTGCTTCAGGTTTTATATATAGAAAGTTCAGGCTTACCCCCCTTCCCACTGAAGCCTGCTTTCCTTCTCACAAAGTGGCAGGTTAATTGTGAGAGAATGTGGTCGTAGCAAAAGACATGTTCTGGGATTGAAATCTGGACATTCGCTAGTTTGACAATTAGGCACGCATTTTATTGTCTAATAAATACAAGATGAAAATTAAAATTTGAAGATGTGATTTGATTTTTACTAAGGAAAAAGAAAATGAAGAACATGGCCAACAGTTACGATTAACCGGGTCCTTAAATAAGATTCTCACTAGGGCAAAGGTCTGTTTTGCTTAATTTTACAGAAAAAACTTTGATAACATAAGCATATGAATTACTGGTGTAGGTAAGCTTGGTTGAATTCTAGAGCTCTGACAGGGTCGCTATGAGTCGCAGGTGACTCAATGACACATAATAACAACAATAACGCCAGGGTGGTGGTGGTGGTTTTGGATTTTTTTTTAAAAAAGCAAAACTCAAAACAAAACCAAAAACAGACCAAACAAACCAAAAAGAATAGTATTAACTAGCTACTGCTCCTAAGATGAACAAAAGTGGGGACCAGCCTTTTCCTTCATGTAAATGACTCAACATTCCTGTGGTGAATCTTAGGGGACCTTGGACCAATTTTTTCTATCCATTCCCCTGGGCTGCAAGGTCAAGCGCTCAGGACTACGGAAGACACTGAACACTGGTCACTAAGGCACCTGGGCTGTAGTCTCTCCCAACACCTTACCCCCTAAACACCATCCAATTCCACATGAATGGATTGCTACCTACTGGCTGCTCTGTGGCCAGAAAGAAGGTGAAGGATAAAATTTGCCAGATGAAAAGAAATAAAAGAGTCCTTAAAGATTACCTGTGAGGTTTTTATTCCTGGAAGTCTTCCCCCACCCCCCAAAATCCCTGATCTTTCCAGTGAGCATTTTGAACAAAAAATATATCATAAAAAATTTTGAAAAAAATGAAAATAGAACAGGTAGTTCTGGTCAAGGTAAAGAGTGGTGTTAACAGGAATATGAGTTATACATTGAAGTTCTAGGAGTCTGAACAAAGAGCTTAACAACTATGGAACAGCCTAAAAATTAAACGAAAGAGGAGAAATGTTCTATCTGAGCCTTACCACTAGTCACAAGACAGGCTTAGAGGTCGTGACCTCTAAGACCTATTGGACCCATTACAAACTTCAGACTTACTGCTAGCTAGCTAGCTGGAACCACCTCCATAGCTGACCATCTAGTGTGTGGGTTTCTGATGTAAATCACAGGAGAGGGCATTTCCTACCTTCCTCCTGTGGATTAAAAAACTAAGGCAGCATCAAAAAGCCAAGAAATTAAAATTTATGAATACCTGAATACATCCTGCACGGCCACAAGATAGCTAGTTAACACACATCACCTGATTTCAACACTAGAAGTACTCCTGGTGGAAGATAAAATTATCCCACACTGTACATGATAAAACAAAAAAGTTGTTGGCCTGATAGAAAATTATGGGTTTTCTTTCCAAGTCTATCTGACATTATCTATTTCAAACCATGAAGATATCTTTCTTTATAGTCACTCTTACAGACCAAAACACCCCACCCAAACACCAAATTAAAACACTAAATAAACAACAACCCCGCCCCCCCCCCACACACACATGCAATCTGCCCCTCGCCTTCCAATTATTAACCTGGAAGAATTAACATATTTCTGTATCTGTGGTTTCATTTTGTTGTTGCTGTTGTTATGTGCCGTCGAGTTGCTTGTGACTCACAGCAACCCTGTCTACAACAGCTCTAAACTCTGCTCTGTCCTGTGCCAATATCATTGTCTCTGACACACTCATCCCAATTGCCCTGTCACTGAATCAATCCACCTCCCAGAGGGCCTTCCCCTCCTGTGCCTGCTCTTCACCCTCCCAAGCATGATG
>NW_006399788.1:562655-566779 GCF_000299155.1 Elephantulus edwardii | reverse complement strand
GCGGTTGGCGCAGGATAGAGCAGGGTTTAGGGCTGTTGTGCATAGGGTCGCTATGAGTCGGAAACGACTCGACGGCACATAACAACAACAACATATAGTTTTTCTATTGTGAGGTGTTTTCCCCCCTTACAATCATCCTACCAACAACTACTTTTGTGAAAGCATGTAAACCAGCTATTTCATACCTCATGCCCCAAGTCTCCCTTTTAGACAGCCAATTGCTGACTTGCCCATCCCTATCAAACCAGAACTCTGAAAGAGTAAGCTTGTCTTTTTTGCTGAAGGATCCTTGACACAGAAACTCTTAAATCAATGCAGGAGTTATTTTATCTAAGTCTTCTATTCTTCATTATGACAATAACAACAAAAATATCACCACCCCAGATCTACTGCCATCAAGTCATTTCTGATGCACAATTCTGTGCTATCAAGGAAACCTTTAAACATATTTCTATTAAATGTAGTAATTTCTCTAAACTTTGGGGATAAAGTATAATAAAGCCATAGTATTTTTGAGTATCATAATACAACTGAGTATCACACAGGTCTTCAATTTTCAGCTGGAGGAAGAAGTTACAAAAGTGCAGAGCTACAAGGAACTCTGTGAAGCAACACAAAATGTTTATTTGAATACATAAATCTACTTCAGAAAATGTGTTACACTTTTAAGTCTAAGATATACCTGACCCCGGTCATGTTATTTTCAATTGACTAGCTGGCATATGAAAACTGGACAAAAAATAAGGATTATTGATGCATTAGAATTATGGTGTTGGTGAAAAATATTGAATATGTCAGAAGAAGAGACAAGTATGCCTTGGAAGGAGTACAGTCAGAATGTTTCTCCTTTAGCATTGACAGTGGCAAGACTTCTCCTTGCCTACTTTGGACATAGTATCAGGAAGAACCAAGAACTGGAGAAAGATATTGTGCTTGGTAAAATAATCAGTGAAAAGAAGGAAGACATTCAATGAGAGGGATTGACATAACGACAACAATGGGTTCAAGAACAGCAACAATGATGAAGACTGTATAGGACCAGACAGTCTTTTGTTGGGTCATTATGAATGAGAACCAATTTAACCACATTTAACCACGTATAATTGTATTTACTCATCCCAGACAAAAATAAATTTCAAATAAGTTATGTCAATCAGGAATCTAGAGATCTCCTAAAATTACAATATGAAAGCAAGTAAAAAGTAAAGAAAATGAAAAACGGGGGGCGGGGGGAGGAAAGAGCAAAAAATGGTAGCAATAAAGAAGGAGAGAAAAGAAGAGTCACATGAAACGGTGAAATTATAAAAGAAATTTAAAAGTGTTTTTATTTCATCTTATGGTAACATCCAGATTTTTAAGTGAAATATTTTTGTCTTGGGTGAGTGACATGCTTTTGTTAGGAAAGAGAATCAATGTTTACTTGAAAATTTCCATGTAAACCACAATTGTCATTTTCAGTGTCATTTAACTGCCACTTTCTCCCTAATAAGTGACTAACAGCACAGTATTTATTTTTGCACTTGGGACTTACTTCTAAATCACACAACTGCAACAAATCACCTGGCAAACACTTATCAGAGCAAATCAACGGAGAAAATATGCTCACCTGAGGTAAATAGCAACTAGTGGACAATAACTACATTTGGTTGTGGACACTTCAATCAAATGCACTTGTACTCACAGGCGGGTTTCAATAAGCTCGTCACCAAAATCTGAAAGTTTAACTATCACAACTGTCCTGTCAGTCTTCACTTCTGACATAACTTGATAAAAACCTCATAAATCCCCACCAGGAGATTCCATTATTTTCCATGTCAATATCACTAGACTGAAAAATGCATTTATTACATAACGTCAACGAAATGTACAGGATAAACTGATCATGTCACAATCCTTCACCTTTTATTTCCTGTAGCTCATATAAAGTTGTAGCTTCATAAATAACAGCATTTGTACTTTAAAAGGAACAAACTGAAAATGACCTGTCTTATTTAGCACATCTATTTTTCATAAGGTCTGTAAGAGTCGTACTTAACAACACCTAACAACAACAAGAAGCTATTTCTATTCTTGCATTTTTCACAATCTTTTTTTTTATCAAGGGCGCTTCAGATTTAGAATCTGGTAATTCTTTGGTTTTAAAATAGTCTTTCATTTTCTGTAGTATGTATCTCTATAGAAATCTGGAATAATTCTATTCTATAGAGACGAAAAATTACATGGAGCAAAAGAAAAATTTTCCAGCAGATACACGTTATAGTATGATTCAAATCTCCTAGCAAGTTCACAGAAACAAACCAAAACTAAGAGAGATCTATATAGGTACTAAGTTTCAAGAAAAACACCTAGAAAGTCACATCCTCGATACACACATCTTACTCTAAACTTCTAAAATGCTCCCATTCATTATCAATACTTACTTTGCATTTGATCAAATTTACGTCTTATTTATGCTGATGCAGATGTGAATTCCAAAGCTGAACCTACTGTCATTTTGAAAATAATTTAAGGGTCTGGATGAACAAGCTGATTGTTGCCAATAATAAAGTTAGGTGCAAATAATTCATGCATTCCATAATTATTCAGATTTCTTTTATTTCATAATCCCTCTCCAGAGATAACCTGTGTGCCTCTGTTGATAAAGTGAATACAATCAGAACTGCATCCTCTCTGATTTGCAAACATGTTTTTTTGTTTCCACAGGGACTATACCTTTATGACCTTTCTCATGTATGGGCTTGCTTGCAAATAAAAGCTCAACACTGCTCATTATTTCCATCAAAAACTACTCCAAATATTCCTACTATCTTAGTATTACTGACAACAATGTAGTCTTTTAAGAATTATTAGCTTAAGCATTTTGAAATCGGAAACATCAAGGACTGCCTTCAAGAGAAAAATATCAGGGGAAAAACAAAACAAGAAAAAGAATCAATAAAGCAAACAACAAATACACACACCAAAATCTATTTTAAAATGCAGTATTTCCATCCTTACCTTCAGCAGGTCCTTGGAGAAATCACCACCCTCATTTACTCCTTGGAGATTTGCAATGAACTCCTGGCAGGTCATTTTCTTTCCAATATTCTGTAATAGTGGTAAAGAATACATCATAATGACATTTATGAGACTGAGATTAATTCTTAAACATATGATTAGATAAATGCAAGAATTGATTTGGGTTTAGAAGACATGAATACACACAGACATATATATATATATGTATATATAATACAATTTAATATGCATAAGAAAAACAGATGGTTTATTATACTTTTAAAAGTGTCATTAAACAGAAATAGCAAAATTATTCCAAACTCTTATTTTAACAGTAGAAATCTGAAAACTCTATGCAACATTTATGTGAATAATATATGTTATTATATGCCACTGAGTCACTTGAGACTCATAGCAAACCTAAGTACAACAGCTCTGAAACCCACTCTATCCTGTGCCACCTTTCCTGTGTCTGACATACCTACCCTCATTATCCCAGGCACTGAATCAATCCATCTCACTGGTGGGCTCCCTGTTTCTCCATAACTCCACCCTTCCAAGCATGATGTCCCTCTCCAGGGACTGGTTCCTCCTTGCAACATGCCCAAAGTATGTCAGACAAAACCTCAGAATCCATGAAGGGTTTTTTGTGGAGGGTTGTAAAAGGACAACATAGAATGCAATTTGTATGCTGTTGGCTACCGACCATTTGTTTATAAGTATTTGCTACTTAATGCAAAAAAATCTGAGAATTCATCCTACTTTTACACTACCAAGTTTGGTTTCCATAAGCACAAAGATGCTGGAAAAATACATAAAACTCCTGTGTGGAAACTCAAGAATTCATATAAAAAAGGAATAGCTATAATGTTCACAGATTCTTCAGTCAATTCCATGAGTTCCAATCTCTAAAGAGCAACTCGGAGCAAACAAAGCTAGATGTAGCTGTCTATTCAGTAGGTTGGTTGAGGAGAGAAACTTTAGGAGTTGGGATCCCGAGTCTTTATAGCAAGCAATAAGCATGCCCAACTAACCATTTGTTCTAGAGGAAGGTGTTATCTCTACCTTCCAAACCTTTTCAGTAAACTTGCCCACTGCCCAAACAACAAACTTTCAAAGCCACCCAT
>NW_006399788.1:560340-562555 GCF_000299155.1 Elephantulus edwardii | reverse complement strand
CACTCTTCTCCAACACCAAAGCTCAAAAGCATCAATTCTCCTATCGTCCCTGGTCATTGTCCAGCTCTCTGACAAGTGATTGCAAAGACCATGACCTGTACCAGACATACCTTGTCTCCAGAGACACACTGTTGCTCTTAAGTACTTTAGAGAGGTACCTAACAGCAGACTTTCCCATCGCAATACATCTTTTTATTTCCTGGCTGCTGGTGCCAAGAGTGTTCATTTTTAGAATAATGAATTTTTAAGTTGTTATAATTCATTAATGATTTTTGCACCTAAATTAACAGGCACTGTTGTTGTGTGCATGATAGAGTCAGAGCTGACTGATAGCTCAATCTCCAATGGGTTTTAAGAGGCAGTTTATAAACTCAGCCTGATTGCTGCCTTAAAAAAAAAAAAAAAGAGGCAGTTTAATACCACAGAGAGAGACTGCCCATCTTTCTCCCACGGAGAAGCTGGTGGTATTTTTCTATGCTCTACATATTCTTTTAATTGAGACTGAAAAGATAACCCATCAACATCTGTAATGGAACAAGTAAGAACTTTTCTTTGTCTACTTCCAAGTACTAAAACTGTACTTATTCTTTGGAAATGTGGATGCTATCTCTTTAAATACTCCACAGTGAGAAACAGAGAACAATTCAGATGCATTTATAGGAAAGCTCAGCTCACCTGGAAATAGACTAGCTGAGGTACCAAGGCTTTGAGGCTAGAAATTAGACAGTATCATTAATGAGATAGTCTTCAAATCTTGCAATAACACTTCTAAGGAAAACGAACACAAATGGAAAAAAGAAAGAGAAAGCAAAATGGAAGGGCAGGAAATTTTATGTTGCTTAGAGTTGGTCTTTGTGTAGAAATATAAAATAGGGCAATCGTAAGTATTAAATTTTCAATCTCCTCCTGGGCTGAAAGCAACAAAATAGAAGGGCAGTTGGGACCACGAAAAAGAGATAGCCTGCGATTGCTCTCTATTAGAAAAATTCTCCCAGTTCTGTTCAATTTAAGTAGATCTATTTCAGAGTGTGTAGCTAGGAAAAAATTGTCTGCCATTAAACTTTTAATAATAGGAAGCCCTGTTGGGTTACTGTTAAGGAATTCAACCCAAAGACGCATGGTTCAAATCCACCAGTTGCACCAAGGGAGAAGGATGGGTAATCTCTTTCTGTGCAATTCACTTCCCTGAAAACTCACCAGAGGGTCATCTATGGGTAGGTTCAGAGAGTACACCGCAACAACCTCAAGATTTTCATAGTATCGCTAATGTATATACAGTCAGTTGCTACCTGAAATCAGTCAATTAATTCACAGTGATTTAAAGCATGTAGCTCTTGTGAGAGAAGGGACAGGGATTTACAACTAATCTGTTTAACTATCACTACTCATATATACTGGCTCCCCCAATTTCACCATTAACAACAAACCCAAGAGAATGAAGGCTTTCCTAAGAGACCTTTAATATAGATTTGAAAAATGAACACTTCACACTTAACAGAGATGGTAACACACAATTTCTATCAGTGAATGAAATTCTCACGAATACTACAAAGCCAAACATGGGATTAAAAGCAAAGACCTGAAAAGGTGCATACTTAGTTTCATCCAAGCAAGATTTATCTCTACTATTTTAAGATTTTCAGGGACTCTTTCTTATAACTAGAACTACTATACTTCTAACTATTTAGGGTAGATTTCAGAGGACCTTAAACCATTTTTTATGTGTTCAGTTCTAGTTTTCAGTTAGATTAAAATTCTTTTGAAAGGTGTGAGTTTTATTGCTTGGCCTATCCTCCTCAACAAGGTGACAGAAGAATTATTTTTTTATTAATATTTTATCATTCACATACATTGTGTTTCATGCATGCACATTATGTTCCCTACACTCTTATTTACATTGTTGTTGTTATGTGCCCTTGAGTCACTGTAACTCATAGCAACCCTATGTACAGCAGCCCTACCCTGCTCTCCTGTGCCAATCTCATTGTCTCTGATACACCTATCTCCATTAGCACAGTCATTGAGTCAATTCACCTCATTGAGGGTCTTTCGCTCCTGCGCTGTCCCTTCACCCTCCCAAGCATGACATCCTTCTTCAAGGACTGGTCTCTCCTTGAAACATGTCCTATGTATGTGAGATAGAGCTTCAGAATCCTTGCCTCCAAGGAGCAGCCTGGTTTAACCCTCTCCAGGATGAACCTGTCCATTTTCTTAG
>NW_006399788.1:544880-553405 GCF_000299155.1 Elephantulus edwardii | reverse complement strand
AAAAACAACAAAAAAAACATTTAATCCAATAAAAAAAAAAGACAGTTCTGACAATCAATACTTCTGTTCACAACCATGCATATAAAAAAGAGAAAGATCTCATGGAAAACTTCCTCCAACAAAATCTGCAAAGATGACACAGGGATAACAAAGTTTAACCAAAGAAAAAGTAACTAGAAAACCTCTAATACAAAGAGACAAATATTGTGACCATGAAAATAAAGAGGGGCAATGGGGTCAGGTGTGTCAGAGATGATGAGGGTGGCTCAGGACAAAAGAAAATTCAGGGCCCTTGTTCATAAGGTTGCTGAGTCATAATCAACTTGACATCACATAACAAAAACAATGACACATCAAAAATTATCTATTTCTTAGCTTACTTGGAATCTGTCTGTCTGTCTGACTCTCCTCTCTCTCTCATACACACAGGATGATACAACTTTAAGGGATCAAGTAGTCACTGATTTCTATACACTGGAAGTTTTCCCTGGTTCTAAATGAAAATTTTAGAAACATAGTGCTGTTGCATTTAGGGGAATTTCTGTAGTTTAACAAACACACACATATTTGTACATGAGTGTGAGATTTCCAGTAGACACACACATTAAAAAAAAAAAAAGTACAAAATTTTATCTAGACGATGTCCCTGTCCAGTGCTATAGTCCAGTCTCTCTCTCTCTCTCTCACACACACACACATCAGAGAAGGCATCCTGACTTCACCTCCTATACCAGCTCTGATCCACTAGAAGTTGCTAAAGATTCTGAGACTTAATATAAGTCAAGATCTTATAAGACAAGACAAACATGTCACTAGTGCAAAAGACCATTCAGTAGGTTGTTTCATGCCCAAGCAGGTCACCGCTGGTAAACTAGAGTTTAATTCAAAGTATATGAATAGTAACAAGTCTCTATACAACACTGTCACAAATAAAATGCATATTTTTCAAGTTTTTTTCCTAAAAGAATAGTAGGGTAAAAATAGCAATGTTCAAACTGAGAAAATGTACAAGTTTATTGTCCCTTTTTCTATACCACAGACAAAAATATTTTTAAAAATAGTTTTCGAAATAATTTTCTGTAGCATTAAGGAAAAAAAAAAAAAACAAACCAAATACAACGACCCAAAACAACACAGTGTCCTTTGTTTAAATATATGCATTTTCCTTAAACATATGTGTCTGAAAACATGAACATGCAGGTCTTAAATAATTTCCCATTTTTCTACTTACAGATGCTCTTTCTCCTGTCTACAAAATGAAGATCTTTGGCCCACCTTTTTTAGGTCTAAAGAACTACTGGTGAAAATATTAAAAAGTTTTTATCAATGTTTTTATCAATGCCTCCTCAATCAGCAAATATGTTAACGAAAAATAGCCAAATGTTGTAAGGGAAAAAAAGTCTGATTTAGATGAATGTTTTGACATTTAGAACAGGCTTTGACAATTAACTAATATGGGTGATATTTTTCATAAATTGACTATGTTAAATCTGCAGCTCTAAGACATTGCCAAAAGTTACTTAAAACACAAGAAAGTATTTTAACAAAAACAACTGCTTTCCAAAGAGATATGAATACTAACATTATTCCAATTTCCCCAGTCATTTTCAAGTGTACCAGGTTTAACCAAGTATGTTAAAACAAAAAGTGTAATCAATAGTCATTTCAATGACTTGGCAAGATATTTCTGGGTATGCTGTAAAGCTCTGAGAGAAAAGAAATAAAAATGAGTAGGTAATAAATTTTTTCTCAAGTTAAGTGGTTTCTAATATTTTGCTCTCAACAAAATTAAAGGAGTATCTAATTGAACCATCAGTAGCAAACTAAAACTATTATTATACACATCATTTGGGTAATTGAAATGTTTGCAGAATATCAGTTGTTTTTAATCAATGGTGTGCCAGTAATAGTCATTAGGTAAAGGTATTCTAGAAGAAATTTTTAACACTTGAAATCTTACAGTAAAAAGAACCTCCTTCAATTCAAAGAGTTTCTACTGCAAGCAGGTATCAAGTAATTAAAATATAATTGAATTCATAAAGTTCCTCTCACAAACACGTATTAAATAATGGTCAGTAGGACTCCCAGGATAAAAATATGCGACACTAGCTCTGGTTGCCTAGTCTGTGAGGAGTTGTCCTGCTAACACAAAGTCTCAGTATCTCTGGAAGTTTAATTTCATAAGCTGCTCCTTGGAAGAAAGATGGGAAATTTCCTCCCTTCAGATTTACAAAATTTAAAAGCACACTACGAGGTCAGTTTTGAGTTGGGTATGATGTAATAGTAATGATTTTTAGAGACTTATAAATATAAGAAGAATTAAAAATTAAAAGTAGGATAATTTTTACATCAAGAACGTGATGCTTTTTTATGATGGATGAGTTTCAGTTAATCTTTTTCCCTCCAAAATAGCAACTGTACAGAATTATAAGTCACATCACATAATACTTATTCTTTCAAACTCTACACTTCAAAGATACTGAAAAAAGTGTGCAAACATCACACTACTATTTCAGAACTCTTAACAACCCCAAAAGAAATTCTTCACTCATTAACAGTCATTCAAAAATTTCTTTCCTCTATCCAGCACCACCAACTACTATTCCTTTACAGTAGATTATCCTGTTGAGAATATTGCATATCATCTTTCAAGATACTATGCTTCATATTTTGGCATATTTTAATGAACATCGTATTTTTCATATTTTAGCATATTTTAATGAACATCTTGTGTATTTTAGCATTAATCACAATTTCCTTTTAGTGCCAACTAAATTCTATTCTATGGGGAATATGACATTTATTGATTCATTAGTTGGTAGACATTTGACTCATCTTATCTATTGGTTATTATAAATAACATCACTGTAAATATTCAAGTAAGAGGATCCTTTGGGTGTATTTTGAATCCTCATTTATACCTAAAGTAGAAATGATGTGTCATATAGTTAATTTTATATATTAACATTTTTAAGAAATGGTCAAACTTCTCTAAGACATCATCAACATTTTAAAATCTATCAGCAACATGTAATCATTCCAATTTCCCCATTAACTGAAAATTCCACATTTTTATTAAGTGTCACATCTAGTGGATATGGACCTTCACTGTGGTTGACTTAATGATTAATGATACTGAACATCTTTTCATGTGCCTATTACATATTTATGAATCTATGTGGATAAAAGTGGTCTTCCAAGTTGTAAGAGTTTATGTTCTAGAGACAAATTCCTTCTCAGATATGTAATGTATTGCCATTCTGTGTACTTTTGGGACATCAATCTTTAAGTACAAAAATCTATCTTTGGGCTAAGAGCCAAATTCACTTTTCTCTGGGGAATGGGGTGGTATGTCTGAGAGTTAGTGCTAAAAAGCCAGTGTCTGATATATGGCTAAAATATTTGCTTCTCATATTTTATTATTACAGTACCAGGAAGCAGTCCTCAGAACCGAGCAGGGAAACAATGCATGGTTCAAAGTTAGAAAAGAAGTACATCAGGGATGCATCCTGTCTCCAGACCTTTTCAATCAATATGCAGAAAAGATCATTGGTGAAGCAGGGCTTTATGAGGAGGAATGTGGCATCAGGATGGGAAGTAGATACACCAACAATCTACATTATGCAGATGACACAACCTTGAAGAAGACCTCAAGTGCTTCAATATAGATAGAAGCTTAACATCAAGAAGATAAAGATTCTCACCACTGGGCCAAATGGCAGCACCATGGTAGATGGCAGAGAGACTGAGGTTATTTACGATGCATGGCTGTTGCATGGCTCTACATTCAACTCTCTTAGCACCAGCAGTCAGAAAATCAAAAGACAAATTACATTGGGAAAATGTGCTCTCAGGGACCTCTCCAGAGCACTGAAAAGTAACAATGTCAGTCTAGAGACTAAGTAAAATGCACCTAATCCTGGCCATGATCTTCACAATTACTTGACATACTTCAGAGAGTTGGACAATGACTAAAAATGATAGAATAACTGAAGCCTTCAAGTTGTGGTGCTGGAGAAGAGTCTGAACACACCATTGACTGCCAAGAAAACAGATATGTCTGTCTTGGAGAGTGTGAAACCAAGTTTCTCCTTGGAGGCTAGGATTTTGAAACTGTTTCACATCCTGTGGGCACATGGCCAAGAGAGACCTGTCCTTGGAGTGCAATATCATGCTCAGAAGGGTGGAGGGACAGGACAGGAGAGGAAGACCCCAAATGAGATGGATTTGATACAGCGATTGGGGTAATGGGGGCTGGTGAGTTGGAATTAGTGAGATGGCTCAGGACAGGGCAGGCTTCGGAGCTGGTAGACATAGGGTTGTTATGGGTCACAAGTGACTTGATGGCACTTAATGTTTATAATGTTAGTGCTTTTATTGAGATTCTTGATCTATTTTGAGCTAATATTTATACATGGTAAAAACTGGAGGTTTTGTATATAGGGTTTTCAGAGGCCTGCTATTTCAGAAGTGGATGGCCAATCCTTCTTCCTAGTCTGTCTTAATCTGAATGTTCTGATTTAGTGAAGTATCAGACAGACCAGCATTTTTAAAGATATATCCCTTATTGCGGGGTTAACCATTAGTATCAGTGTTTTTCCTGCCTTTGACATAAGTGTCTTTACCCACTTACTTCCCTGCTCCACCATCCACCAGATACCCATACACTTCTACCCACTCCCTTCAATATCTATCTCCCATTGTCCAGCCCTTGATCTGATAGCTGATATCTGAAGCTTCCTTGGCTTCTGTGATTCCAAACACTTCAGCTGCTGATAGTTTCTTATGCTGTGACCAGTGTCTCTTAAGTTAGGTGGTTATGTTTCCCAAGCAAAGGTGATGCGTCCTGTTGAACTGGTGTGTAGATCCAATTGGCAGCATCAGGATGGATGGTGAAAAGATTGAGATTGTTCACAGCTTTAGTTTGCTTGGCTCCACAGTCAACACTCTTGGCACCAGTAGCCAGAAAATTAAAAGGCGCATTGCCATGGGAAAGTCTGCTGTTAGGGACCTCTCCAAAGTACTGAAGAGCAATGGTGTCTCTCTGGAGACTAAGGTGCATCTGATACACGCCATGGTCTTTGCAATCACTTGTTATGCATCAGACTTGTTATGCAACAGGCACTGTGTCAATGACTAGGGAGTATAGAAGGAGAATTAATGCCTTTGAGCTGTGACGCTGGAGAAGACTACTGAGGATACTATGGACTGCTAAGAAAACAGATTCATCCTGGAGAGGGTTAAACCGGGTGGTTACTTAGAGGCAAGGATTCTGAGGCTTTGTCTAACATACTTTGGATATGTTGTAAGGAGGGATTGCTCCTTGGAGAGGGACATCATGCTTGGGAGGGTGGAGGAACGGCGCAGGAGAGGAAGGCCCTCTATGAGGTGGACTGATTCAGTGACTGTGATAATCGGGATGGGAGTGTCAGAGACAGTGCGATTGGCAGAGGACAGAACAGAGTTCAGGGCTATTGTACATAGGGTCGCTATAAGTCGGAAGCAACTCAACGGCACATAACAACAACAACAACATAAACTAGAGAGAAAATTTTATATGATCTACTGCAAAGACTATTTGATTGAAAAAAAATAATAATTCCCCCTCTTCTCCCATGCCCCTGAGTTATTGTGGCATTTTAAAAAAAATAAATCTACCATAAATGCATAGCTTTGGTTGTAAGGAAGGTATAGGATAGGGAAGGTTTTGATCTGTTGTTTCCAGGATTATTATGAGTTATTTTCAACTTGACAGCATCTAACATTATAGGTTTATGTCTATACAATCAATTCTACTGCATTGTTCTGTATGTCTAACATATGCTCAGCATAACATTTTGTTGTTTATTGTTGATTTTTAGTAAATTTGAAACTAAGAAGAACAAATCCTCCACTATTTTTTTTCCTCTAAAACATGTTATGCCAATTTTGGGTACTTTGTATCTCCACTTAAATTTCAGGATTAGCTTATTAATTTCTGGAGGGCAAAGCAAAGTCACATGATATTTGAATAGGGATTTCATAGAATTTGAAAATTAGAGACTATTACCACCTAAGATTATCTGCAACAATCTAGGAGTATGATGTTGGTTTTAGGTGCTACCAAGTTTTCTAGGACTCAAAGTGATTCTATGAACAATAAATCTGAACCTTTTTCTATCCTTCACAATTCACACTACCTCTGACATACCTGAGCCCATTTTTACAGGCACTGTGTCAGTCCATCTTGTTGGGGCTCTTCCTCTCTTTCTCTGACTCTCCACCTTTCCAAGCTTGATATATTTTTCCAAGGATTACCTGATCCTAACCACACACCTAAAATATGTGACACAAAGTTGCACTCTCTTTGCCTCTAACACTCTTGTTACACTTCCCCAAGACAGACTTCTGTGTTCTTTTGGCAGTCTATAGCATTTTTAGTGTTCTTTTCTAACATCACAACGCAAAGACATAGATTCTTCCTTTGTCATCATTACTCTTTGTCTAACTTTCAATTACAAAGGAAGTAAATGAAAAGGCTATGGCTGTTAACAACATAAGTGTTTAAAGAAGTCCTTGACAGCAGATTTTCCCAATGCAACAAGTCTTTTTGATTTCTTGACTGCTGTCATCCATGGGTGTTGACTGTAGATCCAAGTAAAATCACTAACAATGTTAATTTTTTCTCTCTATCATGATGCTCTCTACTGGTCCAAAGGTGAGGATGTTTGCTTTCTTGATGTTGAGATGTAATCCATATTGAAGGCTGTAGTCTTTTGCAGTTGTGCAGAACAGCATAGCCCTGGTTGATTAGTCTTCCTCTGATCCTAACTCCACATCGTTCTTCATAAAGTCCAGGTTCTCTCTCTAGGAATATAGGCCAACTTTAATATGTGCCAATGTATAGCAGTTTTCAATGTGTTTTGAACATCTTCTAATAAATTGATTCTTAAAGATTTTACCAATTTTGATGGCATTGTAAATGAAATTGTTTTCTCAATTTCAAGTTCAGATTGTTCATTGCTAGTGTACAGAAATATAACTGTTTCATATTTTGAATTCATATTGATTCTGAAATGTTTTCTTCTAATACTTTTATTGAATACAATTTATACACAGTATGCTTTATTCATGCACATTGTATTTTATAAAATTAATTACTACTGATCTACGCCCATTACCTTGTCTTTTCAACTCTCCATTGTGACTCTGTAATCATACTGAAATTTATTAGTCTTATAAATTGTGATTTGAAATAAAGTTTACAAACAGTATCTTTTAATCATTCATACATACTTTGTTTTATAACATTGACTACAATACCCACAATACACGATCACTCATTTATTCTAAATTGCTTTTGCCATCACCCATCTTAAAGTGTGTCTTATCTGTTTGTTAATTTTTACTCCCCACTCCTTTCCTTCCTATACCTGGAATCCTACAAGGAGGACTCTCTTTGTGCTAGCTTTTTCATTAGCTTTTCATAAAGCATTCATCATTTTGTGAATGACTTACTTTGATCACATTAAGTTCTCTAGATGCATCTACATTATGCATTGTTTAATAACCTCTTGGTTGTTGAGTGTTGCATAGTACCTCAATTAAGCGTATGTATTATAGTTTATCAAGAAATCAGCTGATGGGCACTAGGGTTATTTCCATCTCCTCTGTTACGAGTTACACGGTAATGAAGCTCTCAAACTACTTTCCATAGTGGTTGCATCATTTCACAACCCAACCAACAGCATGTGTGAGTTCCCATCTCTTCACACCCTTTCCAGCCTGCCATGTACTGTCTTACAGAGCATTTCTTTTGTTTCTGGACTGAGATTTTGGCTTTTATGTGCATGTGGCCTAGTGGTAATGTGTTGCTGTGCCAATCTGAATGTACATGGTTCAAATCCACTCACTGTTCTATGGAAGAAAGATGGGCAATATCCTCCCCTAGAACTTACTGCCTCTGAAAACCCCACTGAATGGTCAGCTTCTACTCTATGGTACATAACAATAACAATAAGCTAGTCCTTGGAGAGGGACACAACGCTTGGAAAGGTGGAGGAGGGGAAAGCCAAAGAGAGGAAGATCCTTAACAAGATGGACTGACAGTGATGGCAGCAGTGGGCTTGAGTGTGTCAGAGATGATGAGGAGGGCACAGGATAAGACAGAGTTCTGACTCGCAGAGTCACTATAAGTTGATCTCAATTCAACAGCACCAACAAATAGGTAACAAGGCAGCTCTGGTGACATTGTCCATAGAGAGTTGAAAGCTATACCAGAGGTTTTGCATCTCTGGCTATTTGAATGTCCCAGTGTTCCAAGGGAAAATGATGAATAATCTCCTGTGCGATGGAGATTTCACAGCTGCAAAATCTGGTGGAGGATAAGCTATGAGAACTAACAAGACTGCAAAGACAGGACAGAATAATAGCTTATGATCTTGACCATTTCTTCATGTGTTTGTTGGCCATCTGATCATGTGTTACTGTTGTTGTCATTGTTATGAGCCACTGAGTCACTTGAGACTTATAGTGACCCTATGTAC
>NW_006399788.1:541719-543360 GCF_000299155.1 Elephantulus edwardii | reverse complement strand
CTCCCCCTCAAGTTCGCTCTTCTCTTTGAAAAGTAAAGAAAAATTATTTCATTGTTATACAATTCCTCCCCCCAAGTCCACTCCACTATACATCCTTTATTCTGAACTCCTTTCATAACAATAATACCTAATCATATTATCCCTTTTAAACAGTTTTCTCCCTTATTTGTTTCAATGCAGTATACATTATTTATCCCATTATTTCTCAGTCTCCCCCCAGCCCCAATATCAAATACTATGCAGTATTTGTCCTTTTGTGACTGAGATATTTCACTTAGAATAATGTCCTCCAGGTTCACCAATTTTGCATATTATTTTCATGAGTTCTTTGTAGGGTGTGTGAACTTTATTAGTTTGTACTAGTGTATGCATGTCTATATTCCTAATGATTATTAATATAATATGCAGAGAGAGATAGTTTTACTTCTCTTTTTCCAATTTCAATTCCTTTCATTTCTTTTCCTTACCTAATATGTTCTGGCAAGCACTTCCAGGACAATGCTGAGTAACTGTAGTGGTGAAAGCAGACATCTGTGTCTTATTCTTCGTATAAAAAGGAAAGTTTCTGGCCTTTCAACATTAAGTATTCTGCTAGCTGTGGGTTTTTCATAGACACCCTTCCCTCTTTGTATGCAGGTGCACAAAATTACTTCCTATGCTCATGAAGTGTTTTTAATCACAAAATGGAATTTTATCAATTTTCCCCTATATTTACTTAGATGATCTTGTAGTGTGTCATGATTATTCTATTAACATTTGCAATGATGGATTTTTATTACACCTCTTTTGCCCTTTTTCTGTAATAAGTATGATGTGCAGTTCTTTTTCTATGTTGCTGATTGCTCATTTCTTAAAATTCTTGAGACCTCTTTGTTTCTATATTTTAATGGATATTAGTGTACAATTTTCTTGTGATATTTTCCTAATTTAGTTAGCAGGGTAATAATATTGGCTTCAAAGAATGAGTTGAGGAAGGCTCTTACAGTTTCATGGGAGAACTTGAGAAAAATATTTGTTAAAATATCTTTAAAATTTTGGTGTAACCCTTGAGTAAAATTATCTGGGCCTAGCCTTTTATATGTGGAATTTAAGGGAAATGTAATTTTAATTATGTTACAATTGTATTCAGATTTTCTTTATTCCTGAAAATCTAGGCTACATCTGAAAGTCTGTGTCTATCATAAACAGAGGAGTTTCTGCGATCCTCTTGCAGGATCTATATAGTCTTAGCTTTAGATCTTTGGTCCATGTTGAGCTTTTTTCTTTTTTGTTGATATGCTGTGAAGCATGGACGTTCTTATATTTCTTACTTTTCTCAAATTAGTACCATGTCTTGTATGTACTTGTTTGCTATGGAAATTGTTTCTTCCCTATCGAACAGGCTTCAATCATGATCAGAGATGAGGTGCTCACAGATGGATGGGTTTCCTTTTGGGATCTCAGTCTGTAACTGAACCCGTTATTGGTCTCTTTTGATTACTCTGGCTCTACCTTTTTAGAATGGGATATATGAGGCCTCCTATTCTTCAATACTGGTTTAGCTATCTTTGGACTCTTTCCTTCCCATATGAAGTCGTACATAAATTTCTCATTTCATTAAAGAGTGTTGCTGGGATTTGGTTCACAATTGCACTGTTTCTA
>NW_006399788.1:534439-536929 GCF_000299155.1 Elephantulus edwardii | reverse complement strand
GTTGAATATACCATGGACTGCTAGGAGAATAAACAGGTTTGTCCTGGAGAAGGAGAAGCCGGAATGCTCCTTGGAGTCAAGGATTCTGAAGCTTCGTCTGATATACTTTGGGCATGTTGCAAGGAGGAACTGTTCCTTGGAGAGGGACATCATGATTGGCAGAGTGGAGGGATGGCTCTGGAGAGGAAGATCCTCAATGAGATGGATCGATTCTGTGACTACAGGGGTGGGAATAAGTGCGTGTGAGATGGCTATGTTGGCACAAGATAGAATAGCATTTAGAGCTCTTGTACATAGGGTCACTATGAGTCGGAAGTGACTCGATGGCACATAACAACAACACCAACAATGGTGTTTAGGATTGTTTCTTTTCAATGAGTATTTCAAATACCTTTTCAATATTGATCAAAATGATCTTGTAATTCTGTTCCTTCAAGTATGTGGTATATTAACCCCCTTTCCAATGTTAATTTACCTTGCTGTTAAATGCTACTTGATTATAATGCATTAATATGTTGAATTCTACTGATTAGAAATTCGTTAAGAATTCTTGGGATTGTATTTATGAAAGAGGGAGCTCTGGTGGCCTAGTGGCAAGAAGCTGCACTGCAATCCTGAAGACACACAGTATGAATTTACCAGATACTCTGGGGAGGAGGATGGACATTCTCCTCCTGTGCGATTAACTGCCTCTGAAAACCCACCAGAGATCAGCTATATGGGTCAGCTCCAACTTGATGACACACAGCAACATTCCTAAAGGGTGTTTGCTGAAGTCATAGCAATCCTAGCTTTTTGTTAGTGTTAGCACGGTACTTTTTCCATTTTATCATTTTCAGGTTTTTGTGTGTCTTGGAATTGAGAATGCATCTTTGTAGACAACACAAGTCAGAAGCCTTTATTTGTCCATTCTGTCAATCTCTGCCTTTAACTGGTTAATTACTCTCATGTTACATTTAATGTAATTACTGATAAGGTAGGAATTGTAGTTGCCATTTTTGTACTTGTATATATTTATTATCTTTGATCTACTCTTCTATCTCTACATTTCTGCCACCTTTTGTGTTAAGTAGATTTTTTTCTAATGTAGTATGTTAATCTTTGGCTAATTTTCTTAGTTTTCTTTATTTACTTGGATTATAATTAACAGAACCTAATTCTTCTTAATACCCACTTAATATTAACAGAACACAAAATCTATTAATGTATAGTTTTATTCTGTTCCCTCTTTTATTCTATTCAATATATTTTCATATTGTCCAAGGGCAGTAATCTAAGATTATCAGTAACTTTTTAATTCTTGTTTTATACAATTATATTTTAAACTGAACACCACAAACTATTGTTGATTGTAATTATTTTATATCTACCTACAGCTACCAAGCCAAAGGTGGGTGATTGTAATCTGCAGGCCTCTTGATTTTAATTATTTTGGGTCAAACATTCTTCTAAGTAGTATAGCACTGGTTTGTCTATGTACTGTACAGAGGTAATTCATGGTGGCTGTGAAGCTAAACACTGTGACACTTATGCGTCAAATGTGATAATAGTTACCCATGGTGAACAGTGTTAAAACAAGCTTGGAAGCAGGAGTGGCAGCCACTTCTGAAATAGCTTTCCTCTAAAAATTCTATGAACTTGGAGAAACGATGAAAATTATACAAGTGTTTAGGTCTTTTGTTCATAGGGTCACTGTGAGTCGTCTACGACTTGATGGCACTTAACAACAGTAACTACAGATAACAGTTTATTTAGCCAGTATAATTCTTTGTGTAGATTCAGATTACTGTCTAGTATTCTTTCCTCTCAGTTTTTTCTTTTTTTTTTCCTTTTTGTGTACTGACAAATTGGATCTGACTGGCAAAGGAGATTGCCCTCCTTCACCAGTAGAAATCATCTAGTGGATTCAAGCCACATGCCTTCGAAAGAGCAGCTTCTTACCACTAGGCCACCAGAGATCCCTATCATTCCAGTCTTAAGGCTTGATTGTTGAATAGCAAATACCTTATTATATATTTATTTACCACAATATAAAAGGGTTTCTCCTTATTGGTGCATATTTAAACACTTTCAGACTGCAACATTTAGTCATAGAATACAGCTAAATTTAAAAAGATAGTAATAATTGCCATTTAGAAGACATCCTTACAAAGCCTAGATTTGTTCTTCCTTATTTTCTGTGTTGTTCTTCATGTGTACCTTCAAGTTGGAATGAAGTGACCTACAGATTACCACCCACTGGCTCTTCAGAAATAGTAAATTACATGTGAGGAGTTTATCCGGCATAACAGCTGATAGATGTGCTGTTGTTGTTGTTGTTGTTGTTATGTGCCATCGAGTCACTTGCAAGCCATAGCGACCCCATGTACAACAGCCCTAAACTCTGCTCTGTCCTGTGCCAATCGCACTGTCTCTGACACTTCCATCCCGATTACCCCAGTCACTGAATGAATCTACCTCATAGAGGGCCTTCCCCTTCTGTGCTGTCCC
>NW_006399788.1:499633-533319 GCF_000299155.1 Elephantulus edwardii | reverse complement strand
TCACCTTTCTTTGGGATGGGAACAAATATAGATCTCTTCCAGTCAGTTGGCCAAGTGGTTGTTCTCCAGATTTCTTGGCACAACTTGGTGAGCACATTCAGGGCAACATCTGTTAGCTGAAATATGTGCCAGAGCAGTGCAATTCCTTACCAATGAGCCACCATTGTTGTTGTTATGTGCTATGGCGTCCCCTGCAACTCATTGTACAATAGCTCTGAACCCTGCCCTATCACACCAACACACCTACCCCATTGGAGGTGTCTCCAACACACCTACCCCATTGCCCCAGTTACTGTGTCAACCCATCTCATCCAGCATTTCCCTCCCCTTTGCTGCCCCTAATATTCAACAAAACACTGTATATTAATAAAGTTAATTACAACCATTAATTGTGTATCTCCAAGTTATTACACAATAGCTCCCAGGTTTCCAAGGTTCTACCTGCTTTTCTCAAATTGACTTAACTTCAGAAAAAAAACAGGCCCACTCTGAAACAAATGTTAGTCGGTTTTATGCAATGGAGTATATTCCTAATACTTGTTCTTAGTCTAAAGTCCTTCTAATTAAATCAATAAAGCACAAAGATTTAAAAAGGCCTCCTGAGGCATCAAAAGGCACAGAAATAATGCCTTGAAATCAATGCAACATTCCCAATCAAATTGGTGATGCCAGAAGATATAAATCCCTACATTACTAGCTTTGAAATCAAGAGACATTTTTTAATTAAAACTAAAGAGAAAACAAAGTGAAAAATCTGCAATGTAGGTATTCCATTTCAAACTCAGAACTAATAACCTCAAACCTTCAATATTTAGTCATTAACATACCATCCTTAATGATATAAGTAATAGTTAAAAATTCTAAAACCTACGCAAGAGAGGCAAGTTACCAGAGCAACTTAAGGCTCTTTGCTAAAAGGATCAGATTGCCATTTTCTAAAATGCTCAGTTTAGGAAATAAAGTATTTTCTTCCTTTTCCTTTCTCATAGAGAAAAAGCCTTTTATAGATTGTATCATTTGTGAAATAACCTAGACATCTTAGAATGTCCCCATTTAAAATAAAGAAAGAAATCATCCTTACTCCTACCTTACTATGTTTGGGAGAATGATGGGAAAAAAAAATGGAGACAGTTTCATGCTCTAAGGCCAAGAATGTAACAATACAAATAATATACACTTCAATAAGTCACATATTTTTTGCTTTGAGACATAGACAGTGTCTACTGTAGCAACCCTGTCATTGTAGCACAGAGATGCAGAAAAATGGGTATAGCTGTGTTCCAATAAAACCTGACTTACAATAATAATAGGCGGCTAATAACATTGTATAGGTACATTACACCTTTTCCATCATTTCAGTCAAAGAAAAGTAAAAATTGAGTCATTCTAGTATTGTGGATAACTTCTCTAAGAGACAAACATACTTTGGTGCAATTTGTCTTAATTTCTAGCTTTCTCTTAAAAGTAGTATTTTTTTCACATTCTGGGATAAAACTAGTTCTCAATGTTAGTGGTAATGAGAAAAAAAATTAATTTACAATCTTAGCAGGGGCTTAACCATGAAAGTTTCTGTGTAAAACTCAGAATAAATATAGTCAAGCTCTTTGCTCTGACTAGACTATTGCCAAAAATTTATGGAAACGGAAGCTTCTACAAGATTCCAGGTGACAATCTAAACTCAGTCTTAAGGGCCAATTCTCTTCATTCTATTTTTCACTGGGAAAATAGTGTGAAGCAACTTTTAAGGGCCAGGAATTAATTTTGGCAAAATAATTCTATTTCATTTTTAAATTTTTTAATAGTGTAGGGCTTGGAAGCTTTGTGGAAAACATGCTTTCGGAGAAACTAAAAACTCTGATCAGCCTTGGGTAAAATCTGTCTCTATAAATCATGAGATATTAAAAACACAGCAGGCGTACCCTCCCACATGACAATTCCACCTCCTCCAACATGTTACAATAAATGGTGAAAAGCATACTACACATTTGGTAATTCAGTTCTGTAGCTCTTCTATCAGAGCCTGGTTTTTATTTTGTATGCTTTGTTATAAAATAGATTAGACTGTGCTATGCTGCCCTCAGGTGTCTACTTTTTTAGATGCAAAATGAGTGGGCAAAACAAGATCGCTTATGTATTCCCAAAATGACCAATATTAAGATCAAACTAGGAAGATAAAATCATAATAATGTGATTGGGGATTCATACAGAGCTAATTCAAATGTTAAAAGTTAAGGCTTTGGGAATATCTGAACTATTATTACCTTTTTAATAAACATTTTGCATCCAATACAGCTTTTTCAATTACTTGCTATGCATCTGATGAATAAGGATGACAAAAAAAGAACTGATGCCTAGTGAGCTCTGGTGGCCTAATGGCAAGAAACTGCACTGCAATTCCAAAGCCACGTGGTTCAAATACATCAGATGCTCTGCTGGAGAAGGACGGGCAATCTCCTGTGCCAGTCAGATCTGATTTGGTAGTACAACACACACACACACACACACACACACACACCAACTACCAAACACAGTGATAACAAAACCAAAAAGAATTGGTGCCTTTGAGCTGTGGTATTGGAGAAGAGCACTGAACATTCCATGGATGGCCAAGACAGCAAACAGATATATCTTGGAAATTGTGTAGCTGGATTGCTCTTTGGAGGCAAGAATGATGAAACTTGGCCTCACCTACTTTGGGCATGTTGCTAGGAGGGGCTATTTCTTAGAGAAGGAAGAAGGGTGGAAGATAAGCAAAGGAGAGGAAGACCCTCCAGTAGGTGGATTGACATGGTGACTGCTGCAACGGACACTTGGGTGTCAGGAAGTGTGAGGATGGTGCAGGATAGAACAGGGCTCATACCTTTTGTTCATAGGGTCGTTATGAGTCATACTCAACTCAATGGCACCTAACAACTTCATCCAATACACTGCTAATGAGATAGGAACAGAAAATAATAAAACCACATATGGAAGCTAAAAATAATATTGCAGCATAACTATTCTCAAAGTCAGTAAAGGGATCCCTCTAAGAATTTCCCCAAGTCATTCCCCCCTTTTTTAACAATAATATAACAAATGTTACTAGCTTTTTTTCATTCTTTTCCTCACAAATGGAAATTTCTTGATGGCATTATAAAGGACATAATGCAGCAGCGCAGTGAGGATCCAGTAATCTCCTATTAATCCAGGTCTCAGAGATTTTCTGACTAAATCATTTTATACCAGTAAGTGTAATTACTTATAAAAAGCCTATTTACAATATCTATTGATGTAACTTTTATAAATCTTTTAATATTTTAAAATCTTTCTAGTTTTAAGTTCTAATATGAGAACTGTATGTAGGTATTTCTTTAAGATCCTCAATGTTTTTACAAATGTAAATGGATTCTGAGACCAGAAAACTTTGAGTACAATTTTAATAGTATCATATCAGTACATCATAGAAAACTTTTTCAAAGTTTCATGGGGAAATAAAAACAAGCTTAGACTCCCCTTACCAAATTACAAAATATGAGTATGTAACCAGCTGAGCACATGACTGTTATTAAGGAAACCCATTGTCACTGAGTCAGTTTTGACTCCCAGCAAGCCTCCATCAGATTTCTGAGGCTGCAAGGCATAGTGGGAAGAAAATGCCCATCTTTCTCCTAGACAGCAACTGGTAGGATTGAATCACTGATCTCTGTGGTAGGTATACAACATCTATGCATGGTTCTTATAAGTTCTAAGAAGGTACAATAAGTTAAGTAATAGGATTAGTGCTCTATTCCAATTATCTTCTCTCTGTCTCCAACTCTTAGCTCCTTCTCAAATTATCAACATGAACTAAGGGCAAAACTGATTATACCAAGTTTCCTCTGCTGCTCTGTGAGTTGTGCAAGTATAAGATGCTCATTATGGTTGAAGGGAAAGGGGTCTAATTGAATGGATAACATGGATTTCGACTGCTGCTCTTTGGTTAGAAACAGAAATCCTTAATCACAGAACCATCTGAGCATCAGTGCATAATAAGACATCTATCAAAAGCCAAAAGTTATCAATTTGATAATGGATTTTATATTAAGGTCATATTTGAAATGGAAAAAATTTAAGTGGGGATATATTTTTCTATAAAAATATTCCCACAGCCAATACTTAGATTCCCAGGTTATCCTATTTCTTCTTTGTCTAATGATATAAATTATACGGTAGAGCCTGCCTTCAAGTTCAGTGACAATGACCAAAGTATGAGAGGGAGGGCTGAAGTCAACAGAGTACACTTGATTATCAGTGCAGAATACAAGTGCGTTTGAAGATAATCTAACATGTCAATCTAACATGTCAAATCATTCTATTCTCACCACTTCCAACAAAAGATTTTTGTTTTTAGTTTCAACTTTACCATAGGGATACAATTTGTTACAATAAAGCAAAAGAAATGGGGCTTTTTTTAATGGAAATGTATCTATTTGCATACATTTAATTTGTATTGAATAGAGATATTAAAAGTAAAATGGGTTTACTTAGCAAACAATCACATGACCATAATTATATTTATACATTTAGTAAGAAAATAAACCATCTGCTGAAAAAGAAGTACTATTATGCATCATACATATATTCTAAGCAAATAAAGGATATCTTCATCCTTAACACAAAGTATTACAGTATCTACATTAATTGCTCATAAAAATGCAATACAAAATTATACTCCAATATATAATTAAACTCTCTCCCCATTGTTTTTCCCCATCAGCACCTCTGTTATTTCTATCATTTCTTTAAATTAACTTGACTAGTGAAAGCCTCTGAGAAGAAAGGGAATCCCAGAACACTTGATCGTTCTAATGCAAAACTTATACTTGGACCAGGAGGCAGTGGTCAGAACAAAGCAAGGGAACACTGCATGGTTCAAAATTGGGAAGGGCGTACGCCAGGGATGCATCCTATCTCCATACCTTTTCAACCTATATGCAGAACAGATTATCCGGGAGGCTGGGCTCTATGAGGAGAAATGTGGGGTCAAGGTTGGTGGACGATTTATCAATAATCTGCGTTATGCGGATGACACAACCCTGCTTGCTAAAACTGAGGAGGACCTGAAGCGCCTGCTGCAGAGTGTCAAGGACTGCAGCCTACAATATGGATTGAGGCTCAATGTCAAGAAGACAAAGATTCTCACCACTGGCAGCATCAGGATGGATGGTGAAGAGATTGCGATTTTACACAGCTTTAGTTTGCTTGGCTCTGTAGTCAACAGTCTTGGCACCAGCAGCCAGGAAATTAAAAGGCGCATTGCCATGGGAAAGTCTGCTGTTAAGGACCTCTCCAAAGTGCTGAAGAGCAATGGTATCTCTTTGGAGACTAAGGTGCGTCTGATACAGGCCATGGTCTTCGCAATCACGTGTTATGCATCAGAGAGTTGGACAATGACCAAGGAGGATAGAAGGAGAATTGATGCCTTTGAGCTGTGGTGCTGGAGAAGAGTATTGAGAATACCATGGACTGCTAGGAAAACAAACAGATTTGTTCTGGAAAGGGTTAAACCGGGTGGCTCCTTGGAGGCAAGGATTCTGAGGCTCCGTCTAACATACTTTGGACATGTTGTGAAGAGAAACCGGTCCTTAGAGAGGGACATCATGCTTGGGAGGGTGGAGGGACGGCGCAGGAGAGGAAGGCCCTCTATGAGGTGGATTGATTCAGTGACTGTGATAATTGGGATGGGAGTGTTAGAAACAATGCGATTGGCACAGGACAGAGCGGAGTTTAGGGCTGTTGTACATAGGGTTGCTATGAGTCGCAGGCGACTCGACGGCACATAACAACAACAACAACAGTGAAAGCCAGCTTAGTCAACACTATCAAAGCAGAGATCTGATTTCTATGAACACATCTTTCATTTTTGATCCTTAAAAAACGGTCAAAGAAGTTGGAAAGGAGTAACTAATCATAGCACTTACTGGATGAGAGAATAAAATAAAAGTTGCTAGAAAGTACTCTAAAATGTAAAACTTAGAGCTAGAAAGTACTCCAACATGTAACATTACAAATGCTCATTCTATTAGTATACATTCCATTATTTTAGTAGTCAAGAAGCAAACAGGCAAAATGCCCATACCAATGCAATGTCAATACAGCATTCCATACAGAGAAAGAAATTCACATTATAGATTCACAGAGAACAGCCAAAAAAGAAGTGACTTCTCCCCAGTTAGTTCTTCCCCTCATAAAAGCATGAAGCTGATACCAGCACTTCTTACAAAGGTCATGCTGTTTGGTTGCTTCTATGACATGATGGTTAGGAAGGTGGAAAAATGTTGTATTAGTTCCTCCCCAGAATTTTTCCGGCACTGTACCAAGTAATGGGAGATGAAGGAGTAGGCAGTAAGGCATAAAGAGAAGGTGAAAGGCACTGACCATTACAAAGGATTCATTATCTTCTGAATGATTCAACTTCAAAGGAACCATGCTAGTAAGTCAAGGCGGACACGTTAACAATAAATCAAGCAATCATGATGCAAAAAAATGCTACATCCAGAATATGGATACAAACTTACCACCTAGAGGGAAAATTTATTTTAGAAATGAATCCAGAGGAGGAAAATAAGAGAAACACATTTTCATAAGGTTAGTTTTTATCACAGCTAGCATACAGTCAACATACTTCTACCACCATGCACTGTGAAATAATGATAAAGAAAACTCTAACAAAGTGAAGCTGAACAAAGGTACTTCCAAGTATTTACACATATTTTAAAAACAAGCCAAGATCTAACAATCACCCAAAGCACGATCTTGAAGACGGCATAGAGTGCCACTCTTGTTATCATTTTCTCCCTCTATCAGGAATTTTGCTATTATAGCCAATTGCTAAAATCACTTATGATTGGCATGACTCAACATGCTCTTGAAATATTCATTTAGTCTCTTCCATGTTAGTCACCAAAATGAAGTGTGGTGCTTTATCAAACCCCCTTACAATTCTTCAGAAGCTATGTGAAGGAGAAAAAGCAAACCAGGCACTAAGCATGTGGCCAGATCCCCTACCATTCCCACATCCGGTGTGAGCATCACACACACTGATTTTTCTGCCTTGCAAAGGCACCTCACACTTTTACGTACTATTATGGTTTAAATTACTATTATTGCTGTTTAGATTATTATTATTAGTTATTTTTTTAATCGAAAGTGTCACTAAACTAATGTAAGATTCTTTAAAATCTTGGTATTTATTAGAAAGGAGGAAGGAATCTCACCACCTCTACAGAAAGGCTATGCGATTCTCCACACCTCAGCCCACCCTCTCCTTAATGCATTTTCTCAGCTCACAGGCACTGAAGGTCCAAATATCATGTGTCTACTGATGGGCTAATGTTCACATTTATCTGAAGCAACAAGATTTCTTAATGCTCAAAATCTCATTTATTACTTTCAAATCAGAACCAACTCATGGCTGACCCTCCCGAGGATTCCCAAGGCCGTTAACCACGCAGGAGTGGGCTCCATCTGTCCTCCTCTCCCAGAGTAGTCAGTGGCTTCGAACCTCCAAAGAGGTGCAGCCGCTGGGTTAGAGGCCCAACAAACTATGTCACTAGATAGAGCACCAACGTTCTAGAAAAATCCCCAGTTTGGGTACCACATGTAGACAAATATACTCAAAATTCTCTTTCAGCCTGAAAGTTAACTGTGAAGAATCACAGGGTGATGGGGGGGAAGAAGGGGCGGAATTGTAAATGTTTCAGAAGATGGCACAGCTAAACACGTGCTTCACTTTAGAGCCAAGCACATTTCAGAACGATCCACTGGTGGACCATGCCCTCAGAAGCTGGATTCATAGAATCCTGATACCTATTTCAGTGTCACACTTTGGGAATTATAATACCGTGTATTTCCATATGACATGACAATTTTATAATCCAGTAACCTGCCCTGAAGGTATCTATATTTTTTTTATCTAGATCACTGTGGACCATAAACCACATATAAAAGCTACAAATTCAGATTAATATCTAATTCATTCTTTCAAAGGAATTTTTTTTACATTGTAAAGATGAATTACATCATAACCTATCAAAGGAAAATTTCTATTCACAATACACTTCAAATATTTTGTTAGTCTACATTCACTTCTTGCTAATCTAATCAAAGGAAACTCCCTATTAAATTATGTGAAGATGGTGTTACAGAGAGTTGTCACTGATTCTATCCTTGCGCTCTCTTCTTCAATTTTCAAAAAACAGCAGACTGGTTTTTTTCTTGATCTCTTACTATACATATAAAATCTTCTTTAATAGCCTTTTTACAGAGGAACTGTTTCAAACAATCAAATTATATGGCCTTCCCAGCCACTCCAGGGAGACAAAGGTGACAGTTTTTGTCCAGATCACAGCCTCAGAAACACTGAGGGCAATTCCATTCGCAAGTCCTACTTGTCGTTGAACGTCCTTGAGTCAGAACGGACTCAGAGCTGGCCCTTCAGTGGCTTTTCACAGGCAATTATTTGTATGGTAGTAGGAGAGCACCCATCCTTGTCACATAGAGCAGCTGGTGGATATTAACAGCCTGCCTCTGAGATTGCTGTGCAGTTTCTTACCGCTAGGGCACCAGAGGTCCCCTCCATATAGGTTCTGTCCTATGTTGTTGTTGTGTACCACTGACTTGGAACCAACCCATAGCTGACCCTCTGGCAGGTTTTCAGAGGCAGTTAATCGCATAGGAGGAGACTGCCTATCTTTTCCCCGTGAAGCAGCTGGTGGCTTCGAACTGCATGTCTTCGGGATTGCAGCACTGCTTCTCACCACTAGGCAACCAGTGCTCCCTTTTGTCTGTCCTATTGTTGTTGCTAAGTGCCACTGAGTCGTAGACGACTCATAGCGACCCTATGAATGAAAGACCTGAACAGTTGTGTAACTTTCATCATTTCTACAAGTTCAAAGGGTTTCTGGAGGCAAGCTATTTCGAAGTGGATGTCACTCCTGCTTCCAGGCTTGTTTTAATTGGGGAGCTCCACCAAACACTGTCCACCATGAGTAACCATTACCACATTTGACACATCAGTGTCACGGTGTCCTAAAGGGACACTTGTAAAAAAACAAGTTCACTCACTGCCATGTGACTCTGCTCCAACTCACTGTGACCCTCCTACAGGTTTTCCAAGGTGTAAACTGTAATGAGTGATGACAGCTCATCTTTCTACATCAAAGTGGCTGATGGAGTCAAACCCTTGGCCTTTGAGTTAGAAGCACAACACGTTATGGACTATACCATCAGGGTTTGTATGACTCCATGGCAACATGTTTCCATTTATTTGGTTGGGAGTATTAAGACATTTTTAACACATTTGGATAAATATTTAATTAGATCTTTCAAAATATTTATTACACTTTAAACGGAGTTCTGTTGGGTATAGCGGTAAAGAGATTAACTGCCAAAGCAAAGGAATGCAGTTTGAATCTGACAGCTGCTCCAAAGAAAAAAAAAAATGGAAGACCTGCTGGAAGGTCAGCTACGAGTCACTTCCAACTCCATGGTACACAACATGGTAAATTCACACCAGAGCAAAGGGTAGTTTCTGTTTACAGACTGAAATAATTTTTGTGTTAACAAAATCATTACCAGTTTCTCTTTTATGTAAAGTTCCAACACATTCTAAGATTCTGCTTTTATGAAAGCTAAGTTTCATTATATATTTAAAATTTATCATTTATTTTAAATAAACAAGCAATTAGATTAGTACACTGAAGCTAACAGATTTAAGCATGAAATCTGATATTTTTAGTTTTAACTCTTACCATCCTGTCAACATTACGTATCTGTTTTAACATAGAATCAACAATGCAAAATTTCTGTCTCTGCCATCTAGTGGAGAAACATAACAGGACACATATTACAAAGCAATCATCTAGCCAATTTTAAGCATAATTGTCACTTAAAATTAAACTTTATTCAATCATGTAAAAATGATCTTCATCAAAAATATTTATGTTGATATACCCACCATGGAAACTATGCAAAGAATGAAAAGGATAAAGACAGAACAAGCACGTACAAACATGAAAGAAAGTATATATTCAAGACAGTACTGGATATATATGAGACACTGTCACAAAATTGCACTTACATGGCCATGAAGGTCAGTGTTAAGAAGCATCATCGCACAGGTCAGACAATGCACTCCATCTAAAGGGAGAGAATGGGGCAAGAGTTTTAAATCACCATTTCCAATTGCAGCAAGGGAAACATTCCCCTGTCTACTATTAAAATTTAAACATTAAGAACCAATGGAAATAGGATACTAGACTAGTAGGTACATCATGACAATTCTGGGGGAAAAGGAAATGGGTAACAAGAAATTATTAAAAGTTTTTCAATATACTATATTGGACCTTTCTGGTTTTTTTCATTGCCAGTATCTTTTTATTAATGTATTTTTAAAAATGTGCGAGGTCACAGTTTACAAATCACATTGGTTTTTACAGAAATCATTTGTAGATATTAATTAGTGATTGTTGCAATTGACTTTGTAAAATGTTAAAGCAAACCCCTATTGCATACCTTCACCTACTTTTCTGCTTTCTGGATTTGGGATTCCCCCCTCTCTTTTCTTCTTTCCTATCACTTTGGAAGCAGGAGTGGCATTTAGTTCCTAAATAACATGCTCTGGAAACTTTACGAACTTTGATAAATTTCTATAGTTGTAGAAGGGCTTCAAGCCTTTTGTTCATAAGGTTGCTATGAGTTGTGCTCCACTCAAAGACTAACAACAGCAACAACATCACTTTAGAAGACAATTTGTCAGTACACATCAAACATCTTGGAACAGTGTCTACTTCAAGGGCTTTACACTAGGTAAATAGTTAAAGACGTGCACAAATAACTCAGATATTCAGAGAAGGGCTGCCTACAGTGCAAGATAACTGTTTCTCCCCAAACATGGTTTTGTGAAATAAAGTCAATAAAAATTATGTCCAAGTGTGCATGAAGACATGAAAACGATTTCAAAGAAACTTATTACGGAACTTATTATTATAAAGTCTGATACTATCTAAATATGCATAAGCATTAGAAGAATATATATTAAAATACTTTTAGAGATCACCTCTGAAGAGGGATATTGTGATTTAAAGTATTTATCTGTATTTTCTGAATTTCTGATAACATAACATATATAAATGGATGTGAATTATTTAATACTGTACCTTCTAAAAAATTATCTTGAAGAAAGGTGAATAGAGAAAGAAGTAAAAGTTAAAGAAAACCAAAATTAGTCTTCCAGTGTTTATATCTTATTTCTAACTGAAAATATACACATAAAAACAGTTCCCTTCTTTCAGGTCTCTTTTAATAAGATAATATATAAAGTTAGAAGTTTTATCTAGAGTTTCATGAACAAGATGTAAAGTTAAATATTAAAATATGCTATGAAGATTAAAAATTATGTATGAGGGGAAGTGACCTAAATCAAAAGGATTATCTCACATATAAACAGAAAAACACATTAAGATATGAAGCACTGTGACAGAGATGAGAATTGTAGGCTGTTTCTAAATTTAAGAACTGATTCTTCTCCTTATCACTGCATCAACTGACGTACTATTGACAATGCTAGTTCTGTATGTAGTAGAAGTTTCATTAATTATGCTAAGTGTATAGAACCACCATCCGAATTACTGGTTTTACAAATTAAGTACAGTTGTTAGTTTTCAGGTTTGTAAGGGACCAGGAATATGTTACAGCTCTAGTATAGCAGGTGATTTTTGTTCTTAAGGTCTAAAAATGGGTGCTTCTATATATCCAAGGGTATATTCTGGCCTTTATTTAATGATCACAAATTCTTAATTTATTGAAAACAAATTTCTAAATGTATTTGTAAGAATTAGATTCAACTCAAATTTCTTTATGAACATCCATTTCTATGCATAAGTCCAGTTTCTTTATTGTACTGAGGCACATCCTTTCTTCCTTGAATTTATATGTTGTTGTTCTGTGCCGTCGAGTCGTTTGCAATTCACGGCGACCCTATGTGCAAAAGTAACTCTCATCGACTCTACTATATAGTCAAAGCTAAGATGACAGAAATAGTGAATAACTTGTCCAAATACAGTTAAAAAAACCATAAAAAGTAGTAATTAAGTTGCCAGGTAAAAATGTGATCTTACTAATAAGATTACTTAACACAACCCAGCTGGACTCCAAATTGACTCAATGGCACTTAACAACAATACAGCCTATAAGCGGAAGAGCAGTTTATTAGGAGGAAAGAAAGACCTTCATTGAGACAGACTGACATAGTAATTTCAACTATTGACTCCAGCACACCTTAGACTATAAGCAGCACACCTTAGACTATAAGGCAGTGCGGGTCAGGCAAGGATAAGACATGCTGAATGCAGGGTCATTACTATTCATAGTCAGTGGAAGGTACCTGACAATGGTATGTTTATAAAAGATTTTCTAGGTTCAGGTGAGTGTGCTTAAAACTTAAAACACTGGACATTTATTGCTGGAAATGAAATAAAAAGAGAAGACTTCTCTTTGTCTTAAAGCCTGCTTTTGATAAAGAGTCCCATTATCATAAATATATAATTCATCAATATAATAAATGAAAGTCAGTGGTCAGTGTCTTTACAATGCCAAACAAAAGCATTAGAGACATCACAACCTCCAGTGAGATTTGTACATCTTTCTAAAAGTAATCTTAGAAGTATACATAAATTTTCATCAAGAAGTTTAGAGATCAGAGGTAAGAAAAGCAGAAAAATATAAAACAAAAACCCAGTAACTTGCCAGTTATGACACACTTTGCACATAAAATCTCAGAATTACAAAGCATGAACACATTAAAGTATAGGAAATACAGATAATTAAGAGTAAATATCATGCGGTCTAAATATATTTCAAATAATTATTTAATGATATTTGAAATTACAATAAAAGAGAAGGATACAAAATGCTATAATGATTCCAATTTTACTTTAAATATTATTTGGTTTATACCAAAGCAAGCACATGAGTTTCCTTAATGTGATTAGTGCTATCTAGATAATTTTCATGTCATTTAACATTTCCTATGTTTTCTTAAATATGCAACTTTTATAATAAGGAAAATAATCATCATTAATGAAATTTAAACACTTTCATCAAATTACCTTGTGAAGAAATGGTATCTGGATTACAAGAAAAATATCTATTGGAGAAGTGTATTAAAACTCTCTCTCGTTCTTGAGTTTCTCCCACAAGAGAAAATGCTTTAAAAAAAGACCTAAAAAAAATGGAGAAAGAAAAACTTTTTAAAAAGTTATTGAACTTTATGTATGGCAGTTAAAATTTATTTAGACAAATACTGGAAACTAGTTCTATAAATGTATTCTTCAATTGTTAAAAATCATGCTTATGTTATTCACCACATCAGTAAAAACTCATAGTGACATTTAAATGCAATAAAAAAGTAAACATAAAAAAATGACAAGATAGAAATGTTGTGACCGGTATGTCAAGAAAGCCTTGAGAAGCTAAGTAATTTCTCCATTATCATTGTCAAGTAGTCAATTTTATACAGTTATTCAGGGAGAAAGTCCAAGGACTACTCCTCCAGCTGGAGCACACAATCAACCAAGTAAGGTGTAAACACTGTGGAGGTATGGCAGGGTGAGCAGGGGGATTGATTGCATTGGCTATGGTTGCTTGATTTAATCTCCATGGTCAGTGTTATAATTACACAGAATTTTGCATATTTTGTGTATTATCAAATGGTATTCTTAATTTGTTTCAAGAACTATTGTTAAAGATACTGTTGTTGGTGTTGTGTACCAGAGTCAGAATCGACCTATAGCTGATCCTCTGGCGGGTTTTCAGAGGCATTTAATTGCACAGGAGGAGACTGCCCATCGTTCTCCAACGGAGCAGCTGGTGGCCTCGAACCGTGTGCCTTTGGGATTGCAGCACAGCTTCTTGCTACTAGAGCACCAGAGCTCCCTAGGAGGAGGATTTGGGGAGATAAAATTATATATTCCTGACATCTTGAAATATATTACATACTAGATTTCCTTGAACCACAAAAATTACACCCAGAACCACATGACACGTGGTTCTGTGAGAGAAGAGTCTGGCAATCTGCCCCCGTAAAGATCCATTTGAGAAAATGCCACAAGCAGTTCTGTTCCACCACAGGAGGCTGCTCTGAGTTAAAACGGACTTGTAGGTGCCCAGTAATGACAAGGAGTGTCACTGGAAATTAATAGAATTTAATTTCTCCTGGAAATTAATAGAGACCACTCTCATGTTGCCAAGAATAAGTTGCCTAAATAAAAAAAAAAGGTATGACTAAAAGGTGTTTTTATTCTTACTATTGAAAGAAAACCTAATAAATCTTATTTCTACACTGAAAAATTATTTTTCAACCTTATTAGATTCACAGGCTACCAACTTTCATCTTTCATGTCTTTTAAAACTATATGTACACATCTCTCTTTTTGCTTTATACATACATATATATATACACACACACACACACACACACACACACACACACACACACACAGATACATATTAAGAAAGAGGCAAAAATATTGATCCTTTCTTTACTCATAAGAATACACATAACCTACAAGTAGCCTTCAGGGTCATTTATAACATCATTGGATAGTGTAACCCCAACATCCTCAATGAACGTCCAAAGGCCTCATTTATTTCTAAAGCTAGAGAATTTATAAGATTATCTCAGAATTTCTCCAGGCTCTAATATTTTTAAGCCATTCATAAAATGAAGGTTTTTGCTTTCATCCCATCAGGAATCTGGAGCATAAACTGTGACAGGTGAGGATCAACATGTTTATGACACCTTCCTTTCAATAGATCAGCCAAAGGACCCAGTTTCTGCTGATTATTAAACGGGTAATTACTTTCATTCTACTCAGGAGTCAATCCCAAAATAGCAACTATCAAATTCTCATATTCCACTTTTCATTTTTTACTAATCACAGCAGTTAGGCTTATTAGTAAGTGAAGAATATGAGTTAATGTATAATTTCATAAAAATAATGCATTTTAGTATTTTCTGCTATGTTTAACACATGCATAAAACAATTTGAGCTAAGTTCACAAAGTACTTCTCTTAAAAATGAATAAAATCTGATTCTAACTCCAATGCATTGTTTCCTGTTTCCCTTTCAAGAATTATTTAGAAGCAAAAGAACAGAAACAGTGTTTAATCAGACCTGAGAGATTGATCTAGCGTCATTCCTGTAAAATCAAAAAACTTCAGATACTCTTCTGCAACAAGTTGGCTAAATTCATTGCTGTAAGA
Organism: Elephantulus edwardii; assembly: GCF_000299155.1. Taxonomy (NCBI): domain Eukaryota; kingdom Metazoa; phylum Chordata; class Mammalia; order Macroscelidea; family Macroscelididae; genus Elephantulus; species Elephantulus edwardii. Next base: position 518,036 of record NW_006399788.1, on the reverse strand, counting down.
AAACAGAGCAGATTTGGTTATTAATATTAAAACCACTAAAACACAGACACAAACAGCATAGCCAACACCACCATGGCAAACTCGGTCAGACACGAGTCTGGGGTTAGAACGTACTTCTTGCCTAAGTGCTTAGCGACGTCCGACCTCTTGAATCTGTCAAGCTGATAAAGACGTTTGGCCAACCGCTTGGCTGCTTCCACGTTGCTGCTAGTACCATTACTGAGATTTTCCGGTGCCTCCTTTTCCAGAATTTCAGTGCTCCCCATTTCAGAATGAGCTGCTAGCAATGTCTTCTTCACCCCAGCATTGCTGTTAATGAAAATATAAAAAAGGAGGGCAAATGATCATGACTTTGAATCAACTATTTTGAGATAACTGTCTATTAATTGGGTATATATTTATTTTATTTCTTATATTTCAAAGGCTAAAAAAATGTGATCTGCATAGCTATCTAACAAGTAGTGATCCTTTTTTTTTTTTTTAAGTTTCAGGGCTGCTTGCTTCTCAAGTTGAGAGTCACATGTTCAATTTTCCTAAATTTCAATTTTCTAAATGAAATTGTAAATTTCATTATAAGCAAAAATATTTTCCTTAAAGTGGTATTTGTCAAATATCAATTCCAAGGAACCATAATGTGTCAGTCATTCCTGATCATTAATTCAAGGGAAAATTAGGTTCTATTGGGGGGGGGGGGGAAAGCATAGTTTAGTTCACAGCCCAAATAACAAATGAAAACTTTCCCTAGAAAAAGCCATCATATTTTAGGAAGCCCAAGAGTGCTTATGTATAATATTATGATTCCCATTTCAAACAGAAAACATATGCAAAGGCTGAGGTATAATCATTTTTAATGCTCCATCAAAACTATTACCAGAAGAATTAAGAAAGAACCTGGTTTACTCTAAATCCCTGGCAGTGAAGACTACAATGATGACTAGGAAAGTTTGGTGTCACCGCTTTGGTCTGAGCTAAGTTGCCAGCAGTTATAGCTATGACTGCTTCATGATTATCAATTAAATGAAAAACAAACCCTTAATGTTATTATAAAATCATGCTGACTTATTTATCCTGAAAGGCACTCAGGTACACAGGTCCATGATCACATGACGAGAATCACTAAGAGATTAAAAACTACAGCTTTGTGGCAAGATCTAGAACATTACATCATTTGTAACCCTGAAACCAACTGTGACACAATAATTGCCAAATCTTCATTTTAACTTGGTAGAGGAACAGAGACATATTCATGCCAAGATAATTGAACTTAAACGACCTGCCAAGCCACCTACCACAGAATCTAAATCAAAGGCCATCAAATGTTTTATGTTAAGAATCAAACAGTAAATAATTTAATCCTGCAGGTCATACAAAGTCTGTTACATATCCTTCTTCGGTTTTGCTACAATCCTTTAATCATTTAAAAGCCATTCTAGTGCACAAAAGGTCACATGCCCTTACTCTGTTCTATAAAAATTATGTCTTTTCTGCAGTAATTTCATTTGGTATTTAAATTATTTTTATCACGCTTTTAGGGGAAGTTTCCAGAAAGGATTCATGAAAACATATCCTTTCTAGACAGTTCCACTAACATCATGATAAAAAGTAATTAAAATCAATGGAATGACTATAGGAAAAAAATTAAAAGCTAATTCAAAACAAAACAAAAATCTTTAACCTAGCATTTTAACTATAGGTACAGTAACCATTTGTCATCAATACACTCTTAAGAGGAAACAAGGATCATACAATTGTTTTTTGGTTTTTTTTATTAATTAATTATTTTTTATTTCAATGAACAGCTACAGAGATTCTGGAATTCCATTCATTCATTGTTGCAATAGGTAATTGTTACAAAACAAAATCAGCAATCCAACAAAAATTTACATATTTAACAAATGACAAAAATCACTGCAGCAAAACTAAAGGCATTTTTAAGTGGAATGGCTCTCCCCTTTTTTTTCACGTATGTTATATGTATTGAACTTTCATTTTGCATTTCTCACTAATCTGCCAAACAAGTAACTGCATCATAACCACCCAGAATGTTGTCTGGGCCACTGCCTGATCTACTAACAGACCTAGGAGCCCAGAGGGGCTGCTGACAGACTACTTCTCTAACCACCAGTAGGCTTGAAGGAGTTAAATGAGCTCTTGTAGCATATTAAATACAGCACATATTGTCCTTGAAATAGAAATTATTTCCGTTACTTGAAACGTACAAGAGAGACTGGGTAACCTTTGACTGTCTCTATATTCACCTCGTGGCATAGTGGTTAGGATTTCAGCTGCTAAGCAGAAGCTCAGTGGTTTGAACCAACCAGCCATTCCAAGAAGGCAGGGTCTGCTCCTGCTAAATGCTGAATTAACTAGGAAATCAACTTGACTGCAATGGGTTTCATCATGGAGCGCAAGAAAAAGGTAAAAGTAAAAGGCCAAAGAGACCTCTTCTCATTTAAATGGTTTCTTTATGCTCACTCTTCTCAGGGCAAATCCATGACATATGCCTAATCATTCCATGCATACACTGCCATCCAATCGGAACGGACTCACAGCTCACCCTCCCTCCAGTAGGTTTTTTGGAGGCTGTAAACCACACAAGAAGACTGTGCCCATCTTTCTTTTGCAGAATAGCTGACAGATTAGAACTGACAGTGAGGCATCACCTTTGAGGTATAGAGCAAACTCTCTACAGCCTTTGTCACAACAGCTCCATTCTATGTATCTGATTGGAGAAAAAGGAACAAAACCCAAATGCACAAACACACAATCTAGTAACCACAGAAATTAAGGAATACAGTGAGAAGAGAGGAAAACCGCCGTTCCTAAATCACATTCCGCCTAATTTCATGGTTGATGAGATCATCTGAACAAGCACACAGAGCTTTCTTTTTAAGTTGGAAAGCCTGGCAATATGGTGGCAGCCACACTCACCGACAACACCACAGACAGCTAGAAGCAGCCATCACGGAGTCTGGGCCGCCCCAAGGCCATACTTCTCATCTCTCCTTTCTCCACAAAACTGAAGGGTGAAGGGTCTGCTCATCCACTCTGGCTTCCAAAGTTCTGGCTCCCTATGAGGTCATGTTACTATGACCTCACATTCTCTGCAGAGTGTTTATTGTGGGGGTTTTGTAATGTTTTCTTACAGCCCCAATAAAGATAGGAGCCAAAACACAGGGGCCACTGTTTATCACGGGCATAAAAGACAATGGCAGTCCAGCTTTGTTCATGCTTGATAAAGCTGACTAGAGGACCCCTACCAGTGGGGATAACACCCTATCTTGTGTCCTCAAATAAACCAGCCATTGTCTGTTTAGTCTGGTGAGTATTAGATGCTTTCCACTACTTCATCCGTGGTTTCACTTTTCCCTTCTCTGCTCTAGTTCAACTTTATTTTCTCTACTTTTCTTTAGCAAGTAATTTTACAACTTCATAAGGCAAAATTTCTCTCAAGTCTCTTGATTATAGAAAAAGGATCCTGAAAGTCTTCTAGAAAATCGGTCAATAAGGTCTATATCTAACATTTTCAAGGAAGTGTGGTTACATTCTGCTATCAAAACACTGAGTGGGATCACAAGGCCTTTTCATTACCTCGTTAACATACTAACATCATCTGATTTAGGGGGCAGGGGACTTAATGAGACATCATTAAATTATAATTTCAGGTAAATGATGGAACAGTTTTTTAAGTAGAAGTATGCACAGTTCAAATGCACCATCTGCTCCATGGGAGGAAGACAGGCATTTTCCTGGAATGTGATTTTCTGCCTCCGAAAGCCCAGTCAAGTATGAGCTACGTGTCACTTTTTACTCAACGGTATATAACAATGAAGTATTATGAATATACCTATGCTAAAGGAGCTCTTGTGTCCTAGTACGTAAGGGAACACACTAACAATCCAAAGTCAAATGGTTTGAATACTTCCGCTGTTCTGTGGAAGAAAGGTGGGCAATCTCTCATGTGATTTGCTGCCTCTGAAAATCCACTGCAGAGTCAGCTATGAGTGGGTTCCAACAAAAGGCACATTAACAACACATAATAAAAATTATTTGCTTCTGAAATGTACTTGGGCATCTCATGTTTTCTCTAATAGTCTTATTTTCTGAAATACCTATCTTACACCTTAATGAGAACACTGGTGATTCCTTTGACTCATTTGTTAACCTGGTTCTTAGTAGAAATGAAGGAATCTGATTATCTATATTATTCAGACATTCTCTCAGCTAATTATGATCTACTGTTTCTTCAATAGCCTCTAAATACAAAATTGAAAGCCTTTCGCTCTATTTCTACCCTTTATCCCAATCTGCATGCTCCTACTGTAGGTGTTAGCATATATTTATATTGTAAAAATCCTACACAGGGTCAGAAGCCAGAGTTTCTGGCATGTTACATAGATAAGACCCTTCCTGTGTTGACCCCAATTTCTCTTCCACTTGACTCCGCTCCTTTCCCTCTTGCTCGGTTCATTTAGCTGCCTCATCTCTTTCATAAATTGCACCCTGTAGCATTCCTGTCATCTACCTCCCTAAACTCTTTTTGTCCCTACAAAACTTGGTAAAATGACAGATGTCCTAAAAATCATGTTCCAGCTCCTTCTGCAGCAGTCTGAGCATTTAACACATTCCTTTATTAGAGTATTGGCTTTCAAAACTCTCATCTCCCTGACATACCACTGTACTGAACTCTACTATGTATTCATATTAAGAGGGGGCTGAATTTATGCAGTCATTGTCAGTTGAAAGAATCTAAAAACCTAGCAATGAGCAGTGTCTATTCCCACGATCTTCTCACTAATAGGCTACCTTAATCTTTCTAATGCACTCTAATTAGTACTGGACTAAAGGATCCCTGGTGACAGAGTAATTAATTTATCAGGCTGCTAACCAAAAAGCACATATTTTGAATCCACCACCTGACCCACAGAAGAAAGATGCGAAGTCTCCTTTCATAAAGCCTTGAAAACCTGGTGGGAGGTCACTATGAGCAGGGAATCTATTCAATGGCCAGACAGTCACGAGAAGGTATTACAAAAAAAAAGGGCAAACCCACTGCCCGTGAGACGAGTCGGACTCACAGCAACCCTCTATAGAGTTTCTAAGATTATAAATCCTTACAAGAGAAAGCAGCTCATTTTTCTCACATGGAGCAGCTCAAGGACTTGAACCCTGACCTATAGGTTAGCAGCTTAATTTCTTCTTACTAAGGCACCAGAATATTTTGTTAGAAAATAAAGATAGGTATTAGTTCACATTTACTTTTAAATATACTTCTTAAAATGTGGTAGTAAAATTGTTATTAGGTGCCATTAAGTTGAATACAACTCCTAGTGATCCTGTGAACAAGAGATCTGAACCCCGGTCTATCCTGTGCCATCCTTATCATCTCTGACTTCAGCCCGCTGCTGCAGTCACTGCGTCAATCCATCTTGTGGAGGGTTCCGCCCTCTTGATGGCCCTCCAATTTTCTAAAAATGTTGTCTCTTTCCATGAAATAACCTCTCCTAGCAAAATGCCCAAAGTATGTGAGATAAAGCTTCACTGTCCTTGCTTCCTAGAGCAATAGAATAGAAGGGGGAGAGGAAGGTAGTTTAAGTGTCAATGTCTTCTAGCTTTTATACAGTGTCTACTAGCAGTTTGGCACAGAAAGTCACAGCCAGACCACTAGTTAATACAACACATCAGCTAAACAAAGGCAGGTCAAAAGAATCCTAATTGGTGAGAAAAAATAATGCCAGCTTCAAAAAGAATAAAATGAACAGAGCCCAGACTGAGTACAGTAAGACTCCTTTGCCAATCTCTGAACAAACTGTCCTGGAGACAAAGAAAGGAAATTGTGTCTGTTGCTGTTACCCGCGGCATTTAATTTCCATGCACTGCAAAGATGGGCTGTAACTAATCTTGTAGGAACATCAACAAAAATTAAAATGGCTACAGCACCCACCATTCATTTAAGAACATCTAATTCTGGTTAAGCACTTATTATGTGCCAGTCATTGTGCAAAGTGCTTCAAAAGAATTATTTACTTTATCATCAACATTAATATCAAAGTGGCTGCTGCAATCTCCAAGGCATGTGGTTCGAATCCACCAGCTGCTCTGTGAGAGAAGGATGGACAATCTCCTCCCATGCAATTTACTGCCTCTGAAAACCAGAGGGTCAGCTGTGAGTTTGGACTTGACAAAACACAGTATCCATTTTGTAGATATAGAAACTGAGGCACTTATCCAGGACAGTGAAACTCTAGTTCAAATACTTTATATGATCTCTTACTATTCTTTTTAAAATTGCCAGTCAGACAGTAGCTCCATCGAGGAAAGGCCTGGCCAATTGCCTCCATAAATATTGTAGTTGCTGTGTACTGTCAACTCATAATCAACTCATGACTAACCCTCCAGCAGGCTTTCAGAGGCAGTTAATTACACAGGAGCAAAGTACCAATCCTTCTGCCATGGAGCGGCTGGTGGCTTTGAACGGCATGCCTTCAGGACTGCAACACAGCTTCTTGCCACTAGGCCACCAGTGCTCATGAAACCAAATATAAATACACCATAAACATTATGCCCACTAAACCAAGGGGTCACTATGAGTTGAAGTTGACTCAATGTTAACTAACGATAACATTCTTCATTTAGTATGCCTGCTTTCACTAGTTCAAGAACTAAGAATCTGCCACATCACTAGACAACATGTAAGAAGCTTCAATACTGTGATAAACAAAACAGCATGGAATTGCTGGAGGGTCAGCTATAGGTCAATTCCAACTTGATGGTACATAGCAACAACATAGTGTGTTAGAAGGTAGAAAATGTTATAGAATAGAAAAGGCAGGAAAAAAAATCAGGAGTGCCATTTGGGTAGAAATATTTTTTACATAGATTTAGTCATGTAAATATTATAAAGTAAGATATTACAGGCAGACAGAAAGGACAATGAAAATTTCTAAAGTCTGGAACACATTTGGGGTATTAACTGGACTGAGAAATTGGGGTACATTTACACAATGGAATACTGTGCAGCACTAGGGAGCAAAGATGTTGTAAAATACTGTAACTTATAACAGCATTATGCTGAGTGAAATATCTCAGTCATACGGATTAATATTGCATAAGGTCACTATTAGAAAAACAGGAAGATAACTGAGTAAGACATGTACAAATGTTCCAAAGGAGAGAAGGAGGGAGGTAGAAAAAAGGGAAGGAGAAAAAAAATCACTGATAGTACAAGTTAGTGGAGAGGGTGAAGTAATGGGAAAGGTTCTAAGGGGGCCTGAAAACGAGTGATAATAGATAGAGCTGTGGTAATTATATAAAATATGTATAGATGTATAAAAAATACTTTAAAAAAAGGCAAGGAGGTCAGTGTCATCTAAGCAGAGTGAACAGAGGAAAGAATGTTCAGAGAGCAAAGACTGTGGGAGGATACTGCGCAGGGCAGAGAGATTCCAAATCAGCTCACACAGCTGTACATGTCTAAGTAGCTTCTTGTTTGGCATATGTCGATCCAAAGAAATACTCAGTAATTCTCCTTTTAAACAGAATAATTAGTCTGAAAAACTTAATGACTTCTTGGTATGTACCAAAGGGTTCTTGTTATATACCATCCTTCTCCTGTGGAGCAGATGGTGGCCTTGAACCACGTGCCTAATAATTATGACTTTATGAGCCACTTGTGACTCATAGCAACCCTATTTACAATAGCCCTGAAAGCTGCTCTATCCTGTGCCAACATTACTGTCTCTGACACGTCTGCCCTTATTACCCCACTCACTGAATCAATCCGTTTCATCTAGGGTCTTCTTTTCTTTCTCTGTCCCTCCACTCTTTCAAGCATGATGTCCATCTCCAAGGACTGGTCCCTCCTTGCAACATGCCCAAAGTATGTCAGACAAAGCCTCAGAGTACTTGCCTCCAAGGAGCAGCCTGGTTTCACCCTCTCTAGGATAAACCTGTTTGTTTTCTCGGCAGTCTATGGTATAGTCAACACTCTTCTCTAGCATCACAGCTCAAAGGCATCAATTCTTTTCCTATCATCCCTACTCACTGTCCAGCTCTCTGACACATAAAAAACAATTATGAAGACTATGGCCTGGATCAGGCACACCTTATTCTCCCAATAATTTCTAAAATCTACTGCTATCAAGTTAAATGCTGACTCAAAGTGACCTATTGGATTTTCAAGGCTGTAAACCTTTATTGGAGGAGATTACCCACCTTGCTCCAAAGGAGCAGCTAGGAGATTCAAACCAATGACCTTTTGATTACAAAACCAACATAGACACACTTTATAACAAGAGATCCTTAAAAATTTGTAGACAACTGAAAATATAATTAAATGTTTAGAAGTCTTTTGTTTTCATTTTATTGTTAAATAATGACAATTAACTCCTGATGACTGAAGATACTAACCAACTTCCAAAACCTGGTATTAAGACTAGATACTGCCTTTTCATTGATTTTTCCTATGGCCGTTGCTTTGTCATAATAACAGCCAGAAACTCACTTTAAAAATTTAATAAGACATGTAAAAAAAAAAAAAGAAAGAAAGAAAAGGTTACAGACCAATCTCATATTAAATCTATTAGTTTCAGTGACTATATTATGCAGTGTTAGCTAGTTTTCTAGTATGGCTGAGTCTTCATTAAAAGTTTAGAATTGTTGCAGCGACTGGTGAAATCCAACTCATTGAGGGTCTTCCTCTTTTTCACTGACCCTCACCTTCACCAAGCATGACGTTTCTTCCTTCAATGGTATATTTTACGTGTCTGCTACACGGTACGCTGTATTAATTTAGAGTTTATTTTTATGCATTTTTTTCAGATTGCTATTAATTTCCTTTCAATTATTTCCTCCCAATAGATATTTTAAATTAAGAGTAAAGAATGGGATGTGAGGGCCAGGACAAGCAATTTTTCCCCCCTACACAGCAATCTGGATGTGTTGTTTGAAATCTGAGCACTGTGTCTCCAACAGACTCTATCCTAGGAACAATTATGAGAAGACAAGATCAATTTCAAACTATGTATTTACTAATTGACAAGGAAATATAATGGCTATCCCCTTGTTTTATTTCCATTCGCCAGGGTGGAGAATGATGAAGTATAATTAGAGATGTTTAATGCTATGTCAGGACAGTGAAGTAACACAGCAAAAAGCTATCTTCCATGAAAAAGGTGACAATGCAGTGGCATATTAGGAACATTAAGAGAACTAGTCAATCTGCAAATGATCTGTTCTTCTTTCTCACTGATGGACATACAGATTTTATACAAATAATGCCTAATCATATATTTTCTTGAAAGAGTTCTTTGTATGACAACAGGACAGAATAAGAGGCACACAGTGAGCTGGGGGTGGGGAGAGAAAAGCATGCAGCAAATTTTTTTTTTTAAAAATGTGAACTGGGAGTGGGTGGGTATGGAGAAAAATGTGCAACAATGAATAAATGAAAAATCCAACTTTTCTATAAACTTTCGTTAAAATCACAATTTTAAAAGAAATACAAATTTTATTGATTCCTTTTGGCACAAAAAACTTTCTGTACAAATAATGAGCTTAGAAATGTTTGTGTCATTTTCTTTTCTGCATCAGAAAGCAACCAGTTATAATTTACAAATGATTACTCTCAAGATTTTACTGTGTGACTAAAGTTGGTAATATTACATTCTCCTTAAAGCATCTGGCTCAGAAGACTTGCAGGGTATTATTAGGGGTCGTTGTTGATTGCCTTCGAGTCGAGGACAACTCACAGTAGACCCTATGAACAAAAGGCTTGAAGCCTCTCTACAACTATCAACATATATAAAGTTCATTGAGTTTTCAGAGTTATGTTATTTAGGAAGTAGATGCCACTCCTGCTTCCAAATTATTAGGGGTAGGGGAACAGAAAAATCAATGACTTGCATCATCTATGTCATGCTCCTGGAGGGGGATGAAAAATCAAAACGGCAAAAACTCCAATTATTCATCGGAAATACATGTGCATTTAGAGGCAAGTGCAACCTCTTTCATTGAATTGGGGTCTCATCTACTTCGGTACAATTACTTACTTGTTGGTGCCCTCTGCTGGACTATTAGACACACTATGGAGTAAAACCAATGCAGTTTAAAAGATTTCATCTTAAATGATTTGCTCTGGTTTGTATTTTCTGTATGTAATTATTAAGCATTTTCCTGGAAAAATGCCGATTATTTGTTTATTTACATGGGGTGGATTAAACTACGTCATAAACTTTCAAAAAGGAACAACAGATATGCTGGAGGAACAGAACCTCCAGGTAACATTTATTACAATCCTTCTTTGGAAAAGCCTGAGCTTTAAACTTTATTCTAAATAGAGAATAAGCTATCGAGAGTTTCAATAATTATATTTTGCTTATGGTTTCTCTTATAAAGGACCTTCAATTATTTAAGTATGATGACATTTTTCCCCTTGAGAAATGTTTTTTATTTAAAGATAAAAGATGGATTTCATTCAAAGAAATGCTTTTATGAAAGTCAATTATTAATTTCTCGTGACTGTTAACAATTATCCAGCAGTTTGTAGAAAAGTAAAAATGCTGTCAGATATATAATGTAGTAATTAAAACAACCAAATTAATATATACTGATGTTGGTGGCAGTCATGGAGAACATGGATCTGATGATGGCAGCTGGCATTTCTGTACTCTGTACCAGAGTGTACTAGCATTTTATGTTAATCCTTTTACTTAAACTATCCCAGCCCTCTTATGGGAGCTCTGTTGGCTTCGTCCTAAAGAGTTGTGCTGCCAACCCTAAGAACTGCAGTTCAAATCCACCAGCTGCTCCACAGGAAAAGGCCTGGCAATTTCTTCTCGAGCAATGGACTGGTTCTGAAAAACCTGCTGGAGCATCAGCTGTGGGTTGATTCCAACTAGATGATACAGAACAACAAGAATTCTTTTAAGCTGCGCCAGTTAAATGGTGTTATCTCATTTAAGACTATGGAAACAGCAGGGCACTTTTTTATTTCCTAACTTCCTACCATGAATGAGTTAATGTAATAATTATTGTTATGAATTGAACAGCGTATCTCAAAAATAAATGTTGAAGTCCTATCTGATTTATCTATAAATAAGAACCTATTTGGAAATAAGAGGGGGAGTTTGTTATGTTAATGAATTATGCACACTGAGAGTCCTGGTCCCTATCTTGAGTCTGTTGTTGAGCGCTGTCAAGTTGGAACTGTTTCACAGCGGACTCTTCAGTAGGTCTTCAGAGGCTGTAATGCACCAGGGGAAACTGTCCATCTTTCTCCCACAGAGCAGCTGGTGAATTTGAACCTCATATCTTTGGCTGGCAGTGAAACTCTTTACCACTGGCCACCAGAGCTCCTTGTTAAGTGATACCTTATTAAAGAAACACATCATATAAAGGACACACACAGAGGTGAGGAGGACACACATGCTCTGTAGGCAGCAGAAGAATGTCACAGGTTGACAGCAGACTGAAAATGTCAGGAAGAGGATGGGTTCATTTCTATTTCTAAAACAGTCACTCAAGTCCTAGAATGAACTGCCAATTCTCAAGTGTCTGCCAGAAAAGATATACCAATTTAAAAGATGTTACTATGTTAGTATTATTTCTATTCATCTATCTAATCTAAATAATGTAATCTATAGAATTATAGGGTGCTATGGTGGCATACAGAATCGATTGAAGCTCAATGTCAAGAAAAACAAAGATTTTCACCACTGGGCCGACTGGCAGTATCATTATAGATGGTAAAGAGACTGAGATTGTTCACAGCTTCAGTTTCCTTGGTTCCACAAACAACATTATTAGTAATAGAAGCCAGGAAACCAAAAGACTAATTGTATTATGAAAGTCTGCTGTCACAGACCTTTCCAGAGAACTTAAGAGCAATGGTGTCAGTCTGGAGACCAAGATGCACCTGATCTTAGGCCGTAGTCTTCACAATTACTTGTTATGCATCAAAGGGCAGGACAATAACTAGGGATGATAGAAAGAATTAATGTCTTTGAGCTGTAGTGCTGGAGAAGAGTATTGAATATACAATTGACTGCTAGGAGAACAAACAGGTTCTTCCTGGAGAGGGTAAAGCCAGATTGCTCCTTGGAGGCAAGGATTCTGAAGCTTCTTCTGACATACGCTGTTACAAGAAGGGACCAGTCCTTGAGAGGAACATCATGCTTAAAAGGGTGGAGGGACAATGCAAGATTGGATGCCATCAATGAGACGGAATAACTGGGGTAATTCCAATACAGATACCAAATTCATTTTTCAAGGAGATTGAAAGGGAAATTGTCACATTCATTTGAAAAAGCAAGAGATCTTAAATTATAAAACACTTAGGAGAAACAAAAATAAAGTGGGAGGCATAGCTCTCCCTGACATCAAAACCTACTACCCAGTGGTAGTAACCAGCCAGCATAGTACTGGAAATATGACAGGCACACAGACCAAGGGAAAAGAATTAAGAACCCAGAAATAGTGCCAGCTATCTGTGGTCACCTGATATTCGACAAGGAAACAAAACTTACCAAAAGGGGAAATGACAACTTGTTCATCAAATGGTGCTGGCAAAACTGGACTGCTCCCTGCAGAAAGCTGAAACAGGATCCACATCTCACACCATACACAAAAATCAACTGAAGGTGGATCAGAAACCTGGGAATAAAGCCCTAAACCAAAAAGTTCATCAGAGACAAAGTGGGACAGCATAATCCACAGTATAAAGAGAATGCCAAATATAGCCAGAAATGCACAAACTGAAAAGGACAAAATTGATGAATGAGACTTTCTAAAGATTAAATCCCTGCAAAAGCCCTCTTATCATGCAAGGGTCAACTCATGCTCCAGCAATCCTCCAATTCCTCTGAATCAAGGCTCCACAGCACACACTCCAGTTCTCTCCTCAGTGGGCTGGCTTTCCCAAGTCTTTTTCTCTATGGTAATTACACTCTACCTTAATGCCTAAGACAATGGCTGGTACACAGCTAGCTCTCACTAAAAGTGCCTTAAAGGAAATGGTAAGAAAAGAGGAAGGGATAAAGTCACATGACCAAGTTTCTCTCCCTACTTCATGTGATAATCTAAACATGAGTGCAAGATGCCTAGAAGCAACATTGAGTATGATATTTCTCAGGAAGCTTTATACAAAGCTGAATTTGGGTTGTAATCACTGGCCACTTATATCCATCCAGTCAGAACTATTTCAGCAATTTTGTTATTTTCTTCATTACAGAATCCAGAAGCTCCAATCAGTGGGAAACCCTTGCAAATTAGATTTTTCTACTTCCCTTTTTAACATCACCGAACGTATCTGACTGCTAACCAAAAGGTTGGCATTTTGAATTCACCAGTCACAGGGGAGCAAGATGAGGCAGTGTGCTCGCAATAGGTGTCAAAACCTGGCAGAACCAATAGAGGGCGACTGTGAGTTAGAACTGGAAACAGTGGGACTGGTAGGTGTATTTGCTGTATAATCTTAGTTTGCCCTTTGATTGTGCTTTTAACCAGCTTTCAAGGGTTTGAATGATTTACGGTGGCCCCTGTATGTCAGAGCAGCACTGTGCTCTATAGAATAGTTAACAGATGATTTTTTTCCAGAAGTAATGATTCCCAGAATGTTTCTCCAAGGTACTTGAAACCACCAAGCCAAGTGCATTCATTACTTGTACCAAATTAACACTAGCATCTCCTAAAATCAATCTACCTGTCTTGGGAAAGAAGTAGTCCTTGTGTTCTGTTAATATAAAATTAATCTAAATCTGCATCGAAGATTTTCTTATTCTAAAATCATAACTGTGGCACTGGAGTTTGAGAGCACTGGTGGCGGAGTGGCAAGAAACTGTGCTGCAATTCTAAAGGCATGAAGTTCAAGGCCACCAGCAGCTCCACAAGAGAAGATGGGCAATCTCTTCCTGTGTGAAAACCCACGGGAGAATCAACTATATGGTACACACCACCACCACCACCACAGGTAGCATTTACCAAAATAAAGCAGGACAGATTCAGTTATTAGGCAGAAATGAGAACAATATGCTCTACAAATAAACCGAGAACTAATGAGATCTACAACAAACAACAAATTTAGGGATTGTAAAAAAAAAAAAAAAAGAAATACTAGCCTTTAACTAGGGGCCGGGGGATGGAGGGTTAGCGGGAATTAACATTTTTTCACTAACAGGCCTTTAAAAAATCTAATACACACATAAAAGAATTACAAATATGACTTACAAGGATAGTTTCTTTGACTGAATTTTCAAAAACTATCATGGACAAAAATTACAAAATGGCATTCTCTTTATTAGCGAAGGGAGCCTATTGTCAAGGCTCAAAGAAGAGACAACAAAATTCTTATATCAGTGACCATCTGAGAAATTATAGGCCAATAAATTAAGGAGTAACAAGAACCACCATCAAACTTCAAACAAAATGCAAGAAATCAAACTTTATCTTCTAACCACCAACTAACAACTCTGAGTTCACATTTAAAAAAAATAAAATAAAGGCCAGAGATAGGATTCTTCACGAATCTTAACATAGTTTGCCTGTTGTCCTACTAATTAGGGCAGAAATGATTGTCAGTAACAAGTGACAAATTCTACCTCCCCAAAGGGTACAGTCTCAATAAGTGCTGTGCCTAGTATTTTTGAAGACAACTAAGAATGGCAGGAAGAGTTTGGGTAAAACAAAGGACATTTCTAGAGGCTCCAGAAAGTGTTATGAGACGCAGGCAGAAGTTGGAAACTCTGGGCTGCTGAGAAAGAATGCTTCCTTCTAAAGACCCAGTTGCTACTCAGTTTAACAGCCTCCTCTTGATGCCACTGAACCTCTCCAGACAGAAGAGGTAAAACTATACAAATGTGTATTTCCTTAATTGCCAGACATATTTCATTTGTAAAAATGTACATAGCACATTTGCCATTTCAAGAATTTTCATGGTATAATTCAGTACGATCAATTAAATACATCAATTATGTTGTTCAACCAAATCCAGAATCGGTTAAAAAATTTTTCCATCAGCAAAAACTCAGTTTTACTCAAACAATGATTCCTGCTCCAGTAACTGAGTACGCTGATTCCTATATATTTGCCAAATCTAAATGTTTCATGTTAATGAAATGATATTTGTCCTACTGTAATTTATGTAGCTTCGTATGATATACTTTGGACATGTTGCAAGGCGGGATCAGTCCTTGGAGAGGGACGTCATGCTTGGGAGGGTGGAGGGACAGCACAAAAGAGGAAGACCCTCGATGAGATGGATTGATTCAGTGACTGAGGTAATGAAGATAGGTGTGTAGGAGACAATAAGATTGCAAGGGTTTAGGGCTGTTATACATAGTATCTCTATGCGTCAAAAGCGACTCAACGGCACATAACAACAAATTTATTTACTTACTGTAATGTTTTCAAGAGTCATCCATCCTGTGTATCAGGACTTCATCTCATTTCATGGCATGTTAGTCTATTACATCTATGGATCTTGTATTATTTATTCAGTCACCAGTGGACAGCTATTTGTGTGTGTCTCCCTTTTGGCAACTGCAAATGTTAAGTGCTGACAAGTTGATTACAACTCACAGTGACCCTATGAGCAACAGATCTTAACTCTGCCTCATCCTCCTGATCTCCACCATGCTGGAGCCCAGTGTCACAGTCCTGGTTTCGTTTATCAAGTCACTGTTTGATCTTAATAAGGGTTTTCCTCTTTTACAGACCTTTCCCAGCATGATGTCTTTTTCCAAAGACTGGCCCCATGTGACAATGCCCAAAGTACGCAAACGAAGTTTCACCATCCCTGCCTCTAAGGAGCATCCAGGCTCTATTTCTTCCAGGAGAGATTCGCTTGTTCTTTTGGCTAAAAAAGCTTGTCTGTCAGATATTTGCTATAACTGAGCATCTAAATTAAGACAGATTAGGAAGGAGTACTGGCCATCTACTTCAGAAATATACAGTGCCTTCAAAAATCCTATGTACAGTAGAGTAAACTTAGAGTAGGCTAACAGATATGGCAACTCAGGCTGAGCCCTCACATTTAGAAACACTGTGGAGGAGGTACAGTTTTCAGCATTCAGTAACTGGGGTAATGGGAGTAGGTGTGTCAGAATCAGTGAGCCTGGCTCAGGACACGGCAGACTTCAGAGCTGCTGTACAGAGGGAGGCTGTGGTATGGTTTGGCTGTCCAACGGGTTTCTCCATATTCTTCCTGTAATTTATAAGCATCATTCTTTTCCGGCCATCCTTATTCAGTGTCCAGACGCATATGGCGCAATTGAAAATACTGTAACTTAAATCAAGCACACTTTCGTCTTTATAAACAGACATCATTGCATTTTAGCACTTTAATAGCAGATATTGCCAGTGCAATGTATCTTTTTATTTCCTAACTGCTGTTGCCATGGATGTTGATAGTAGATCCAATAAAAACTAAATTATTGACAGCGTCAATCTTTTCTCCATCTGTCATAATGTTGTCTTTTGGTCTACTGGTGAGGATTTTATTTTCCTTAATGTTGAAGGGGAATCCATATTAAAAGCTGTAGTCTGCTCTTTGCCAGTGACTGCTACAAGTCTTCTTCACTTTCTGTAATCAAGACTGTGTAATCTTCACAATGGAGGTTGTTGAGGCATTTTCCTTCAATCCTGATGCCATATTCTTCTTTGCATAGTAGTTTCTTGAACTATTTGCTCAGCATACCTATATTATCAATATGCAGAAACGATACAACCTTAAAACAGAACTTTCCTAATTTTAAACCATGCAGTGTTTCCTTCTCTGTGCAGACAACTGCTTCTTGGTATATGTTTAAATTTCAAATGAGCACAACTGAGTGTTCAGGGATTCCCACTCTTCTCAAAGTTATCTCTAATTGATTATGAGCCACACAGTCCATTGCCTTTGCATAGTCAATAAAAACAAGTAAACATATTTATTGTATTCTTAGCTTTCAACCAAGATATATTTGACATCATCAATGATATCCCTCTTTGCAAAGCCTCTTCCAAATTCAACTTGAATTTCTAACAATTCTCTACCAATGTACTGTTTGAATCATATTTTAACAATTTTCAGTTAAGATTTTACTTACATGTGACATTAATTATTATTAGATAATTCCTGCACTCTGTTCAATCACTTAAGCACTGAAATAAATACCGTGACTTTCAAGCACTTGGGTAGAAGGGTAGAATTTCTCGATCATATGCTGCTGCTGTTGTCAGATGCTAATGAGCTCAGTTATGACTCACAGTAATCCTATGGACACTAGTTCTGAAACCTGCCCTATTCCATGCCACCATCAACATCTCTGCTACACTACAACCCACTGTTAAAATTGCTGTGTCCATTCATCTTGTTGAGGGTCTTCCCCTCCTTTGTTGACCTTTCACTTTTCCGAGCATGAGGTCTTTCTCCAAGGCCTGGCCTCTCCCAACAAACTGTCCAAAGTAGGTGAGACAAAGTTTCACTGTCCTTTCCTCTAAGGAGCATGCTGACTGCACCTTATCTAAGACAAATATCAGCCTGTTCTTTTGGCAGTCCATGGGATATTCTGCACTCTTCTCCAACACCACAACACAAAAGGCCCTGATTCTTTTTCTGTTATTTTTATTCACTGCCCAACTCTCAGACACATTGCAAGTGACTGAAAAGAACATGGCTTAGATCATGCACACCTTAGTCTTTAAACTTACATCCTTGCTCTTCAGCACTCTGGAGAGGTCCCTGACTGTATACTACACATTTTTTTAATTTCCTGGTTGCTAGTAATAAGGTAGTTGATTGTGGATCTGAGTAGGATGAAATTATTGACATGATCTATCTTTTTCTCCTATCATGATGTTATATGTTGGTTCATGAGGAGGTCATATGGTAGTGCTATATTTAACTTCTGAAGGAATTATCTATAGGCTTATTTTTTTAATCCATACTTTAGGCTCTGAAAGCATAACTGTTTCTCACAAAGTAGATGGCAGTACAAGCTAAGTAAATCAGTAGACCTTTATGTGGTCTTATCACTTGAGTGCCATGAGCCTGCTTATTTTCTCATCAATGATGAAAATGATAGATTGTTAGTTTAACCATGGCTTGGTTAATTTTTAGACTACATTACAAAATATGCCATAAGAGTTGATATTAAAATCAAAATATTACAGCATGCAGAAAATCAGAGGAAGCAATTATTGGTTTTCTGTAAAAAAAATCTGTATGTTTAAGTATTCTTATTAATATAAAAGAAATCTAAATGTTAAACAAGCATGTTTAACAGTTTACAAACCATACTTTTTTCCCTTTAATACTTAAAATAATGGTTTCACCTTTAATCAATAGCATCTTAGATTCAAATAATTCTTGTCCATTTGCTTTGATTAGTATACTATTTTATTAAACTGTATTAATATTTTATTTTTA